>NW_007732004.1:103115-121341 GCF_000696425.1 Galeopterus variegatus
CCCGCACGACCCCGCCCCAGTCCACCCAGAGCTAGCCCCGCCCCCCGTGTGCCCTGCCTCCAGGCCCCGCCCACGGTCTCAGGCCCCGCCCCGTCGGCCTCTGCTCTGAGCTCTGGCCTCGCAGCTCCAGCCACCCCAGCTCAGTTCTGCAGACACTGTGCCTTCTCTCTTGCTTCACAGTCTGCGCCCAGGACGCCCTTTGCACCCTTCCTCCCTTCCCCCAAACCACGTCCACACGCCTGCACCTGTCTGTGACCCCCGCTGGGCTGCCCCCCCGACCTCCTGCGAGCTCTGCGGACCCTGACCGCTCCTTCAGGCTCCCGCCCTTCCCAGACCGCTTCTGGGATCCCCAGCCCACGTGTGTCCTCCGTATCCGCGGGGCCGGTCCCCCAGAGGCATCTGCCGATGGAGGTGGCCTCAGCTCTGCAAGAAAATGCACCTAGACCTATGGTCCCTTCCACTCCCCTCGCCCCACTGTACTTCTCTTGAGTAGCTATTAATTTACATGACTCCCCCAAGTCTAGAAACTTCTCTTTGGAAGTTTGTGCGTAAGGTGAAATCCAGATCCGTTCTGTTATTTCATTTTCTTCAACAGCAACAGAAGCAAATCCCTTCCCTCCTCTCCCACCTTGAGGATGAGGTCTTCCCACTGGGGAGGTTATCCGTGAAGTGCCGTGTTCCTGACAAACCGACTGCTTAGGGAAGTTAGATGTGCTCGTGTTCCTCATTGCACCATTCGTTCCAGAGGCAAGAGCTCAAGGTGGGGGTGACACACCGCCCCTGATCTGTGCACCTGCCCGCCAGCTCCTCCTCGGCTAGAACAACACGAACCCTCCACGTTTCTGCAGGCGTCAACGTTTTATCTTCCGTAAGTCTTGAGACAGGTTAGCACTTGGTCAAGAAAGAGTCAACAAAACTTGACTCTACCCTGGAATTTTTGGTGGAATTATCATAGCCAAAAGCTCTTTCTGAAAGCAGGTTACCTGAGTAGACACTAGGGGTCTGGGAAGGTTTTACATCTGAAACACTGTGCTGAGAGGCCCCACCAGTGATCTCTGCCCTTTCTGAGGCTTTTCTCAAGTTCTGGGCCCATTTGCTTTCCCTCTTGGGAACCTTTAAAGATCCTGCCTGTGCCTGGTGGAGGTCCCCAGCCCAGGAGGGTTGCACAGGTTGTACACAGCACCAGGTTTCCAGGCTGATTCTAGTCCTTACGTCCCCTGCTCAGCTCTGGGCTCTGGCCAGAGGAGGGTGCCCTTTTCTAAGTGGCACAAAGGCACCCTATGGACCAGCAGAACCCCCACCTGCAACCCCTGAGATATCCAGAGTGCTGAGTTTGGAGGTGAATGGCATGACGTCACCAGCCTAGCTCCCCCTTCCCCCCAGCTGTCTGTTTTTGCTGCTGTCTTGGTGGCCATCCTCCACTGCTCCTCTCTGGTCTGGGCCTGACCACATTTTCTGCCTCCCACATGGGTTCCTGTCAGGCTGGGTCACAGACTCTTCGAACCCATTGTCGGGCTGGGTCACAGACCCCTCATATGTGGGTCATGAGCTAGGTAATTGGAAAGATGCTGGGAGCCATTGGCAAGGTTGATGTGCTATATTCAGCTGTGAGCTCAGCCCCCCATGGATCAGAGCCATTGCTTTTTATACTAGAGTCAGACAGCCAAGGAGCACCTGGGCACACAGGGGCAGTTAACATATTTACATCAGACAGGCCAAGTCATGCTCAGCCAGATATGAGGTGAGGGAGCCTGACCAGTCTGTCTCCATTTTCCTCACACTTCACCCCTTCAGGGTCCCTTGCCATACAATCTACATGTCTGGAGTCTTCTATGATGTTCCCTTAGTGAGGATAACTGACTCTTGCATCCATAAGCTACAGCAGCAATATAATACATATATCAGAAGTCATTGGGGTGATTTTCCAAAGGAATCCTGTGGCCACGCTGCTGGGAAATGTGGTGCATATCCAGCAAGCAGGCCCTTTTGCCACACAAACATACATATGTACGCAGTTGACTATGGTGTTGACAGCCACAAGACAATGGGTTACTGGTACCAATAGAGGGAGTTCTTGCCCCCCTGGTAGAATATATGCCAGTTTACCACCCTGAGAAAGGATGGTTGCAGGAGTAGGTATCTTACCTGGTTTATGATACCACACATTATCAGCTAACATTGTTGGAGCTGTAGGTTCTACATGTAACAGTATAAGGGAACTCATAATTGGCCATAATGATAATACGAATGTGCCCTTTAGAATAGAGCATTTATCTGTTCCAGGCCATGTTACCTTTAATCGGGGAGGCCAGGTACTTGTCACCCAAGGTGAGACTTGCAAGTCTTCTTCTAATCCTCTCCCCCAAGGCCCAATTAGGCCTACCCAGCATACACGGGGGGCTTCTATTTTCCAAGGCCATCCCACTGTACTGTCTGCCCCTGCTGTAAACAGGTTGGGGCTGGTAAGAGGATATTTCCATTCTTACTGTATCCTGGTTTCAGGAGATCATCCTTAGGAGTAACTTGGAATTGAATAGGTGCAGTGACCCTAAGTAATAGAGCTTCCACTGGAGACAGTCCACCCTTATGAGAGCTCTCGTTTGGGGTTTGAACTGTTGGCCATGAATGCCACGTCCTTCCCTTCAGGGATGGGGGCTGGCAGATAGCTTTAATCCCCCTTTCAGAAGAGTATTGTACATTCAATCATTCCTGCTGCCTGGGGGTGATATAGTACATGTAATTTCCATTATATGACATTTGTGAAGCCCAGTTCTGTACTTCCTGTCCAGTAAAGTGGGTTTTCTGTTATCACATTCTATGACCAGGAGTCAACTGTACATAGCCATAAGGCTATTCAATGCCTTAGTAGTAGGTACCTGGTCTGGAACCTTACAGGGCCACACACACAGAAGTCCTGTAGATATATCAACGGCTGTGAAAATATACCTGAAATTCTCCGGAATGGGGAGTGGTCCCACAAAAGCCACCTGCCATCGAGTAAGGGGCACCCTTCCTCAAGTTATTTGCCTATTGGTATGTGGCACCCGTCTGGGTGTGGACTCTCATGAGCACATACCAGGCAGGAATTACAGGCATTAACTACATCTCCCCTTTTATAAGCAGGGCCCATCTTTGAGCCACCATCCACATGGTCTTGCAGCCAGCTGGGCTACGTCGGCAGCTGGGGCTCTCTCCAGCCATCTTAACTTAGGCAGTGCATTGGCCTCATCACTGCCTGGACTGGCTTAGGGGAAGTGTCCTGTGATGTGGAGAACAGATACTTTCTTCTCATGTCTCAATTCCCATAACTCCTGCTACACGGCTTGTCCCCACAGGGGTCGTGACCTACCCACCACCACTGATCCTTCCAAGTACATATCCAAAGGGTAAGACCCCTGTATACTGCCCAGCTGTTTGTACATGTGGTCAATGGCCCAGATTCATTTTTAATCACCATCCATACTGCTCTTAATCCAGCCCATTGACTGCTTTGCCCTCTGCCATTCTCATGTCACATGGTATCTGTTAAGGGCTGGACATCAATAGCTGTCCATGATGCCGAGGGGCCCATGCTGGAGCCATTGTATACCAGGCTTGCTCCTCGATCAGTCCCTGTCCTTCATGGAATGGCGTGACCTCTCCCTCCAGGGGTAGGGGTTGTGTCAAGGTCTCCTCCACTACTTCTACTGGTCCTAACACAGTCTGCAATTCTTTTGATAGAGGGCTTGTAGATATAGCATTCCTCTGTTCTGCATATGCTCCCCATTTGGACAGAGCAGGAGTTTGAGCTATACCTGTTTTGGGGGCAGTTGCCCATGTGTGAAACCAACCCAGTATGGGGTACGTTATCCACACTAGGGCCTTGGCAATTCCTGTTATAGCTTCAGTGGCCATCATGGCAGAATACACAGCTGCTAACTGTTTCTCTATTGGAGAGTAATGCATTTCAGTGCCCTTCCAGAGCTGGGACCAAAATCCTGTAGGTATTGGAATTTGCCCTGTCTGCCACAAACCCCATCCTGACCCTTCTTGGGTCATATGTACATCTGGTTTAAAAGGCTTAGTGGGATCAGCCACTTGTAAGGTTTGCACCTGCTGTATTGCCCTCTTTGTAGCATGGTAAGCCTGTTCTACTCCCTCAGTGCAATCCCAGGGGGCTTCTTTCTTTGTTAGTGCATGGGGCAGGTGGACCATTTTGGCCATGTGGGGTACGAAATCTCTCCAATACCCCAGAAGTCCCAAATATGCCTGTGGCTGAGCTACCATTGTGGGTCAAGGGTATGCTTGTATCTTGTCTATAATAGCTTCTGGGATGACTTGTGTCTTATCCGACCAGACCACTCCCAACAATTTGACTGACAGCCCAGGTCCTTGTACTTTGGTTGTGTTCATGGCCCACCCACATGTCTCCAAATGACCTAAGAGCATTGGGGCCGCCTGAGTTAAATCTGCAAGAGGATCAGAGGTTAGTAAGATATCATCTATGTAATGAAACATTATAACCATGCTGGGCATATTCCATGTGGCCAGGTTCCCAGCCACTAAACCATGACAGATGTTTGGGCTATGCAGGTATCCTTGGGACAACACCTGAAAAGTCCACCACCTTCCCATCCCAGGTGAAGGCAAATTGATCTTGGCTATCAGCTGAGATTTGAGTGGAGAGAAAAGCACTTGCCAGGTCCAGTACATAATGATAGGTTCCTAGCTGAGTTGTCAGCTGATCCATTAAACTGTGAACTGAAGGCACAGCTGCATGCAAAGGAGGCACTACTTTGTTCAGTTCTTGGTAGTCCACAGTCATCCCCCGGGTACCATCAGGTTTTTCCACTGGCCACACCAGGGCATTAAATCGGCTATGCACTGGATGAATAATGCCAACTTTCTCTTACTCCAATATAGTGGCACCTATCTCCGCATGTTCTCGTGGCAGGTGAAACTACTTCACACTGACTACACGTCTTAGCTTGGGTAATACCTGTGGGTCATGTTTAGCATGTCCCCGTAACACAGGCTTTACTGTCTGTATTTGCAGCTGAAATTGTCCAACTGCTGTTTGCAGGTGTAAACCATAAAGTACATCTATGTCCAAGATGTATTCAGCTACTGGGGATGCAGTATATACACTGGGGGGGGCAATCGTCCCACGCCCAATGGCAATGACACACCTTTGACTTCAATAGTATGTCCTCCATAGGCATATACGTGAACTGTGGCCTCCAGAAACTTATCTGGGTTGCCATGTATCAGGATACATTCTGCACCAGTATCTACCATGCCAATACACGCTGCACATTTGTCTCTGACCAATATATTGCCAATTCAATGTGAGGCCTCTGGTCCTCGCCTGCTCCCAAAAGGCAAGCACCTTGTCCTGCTCCCTAATCAAAATGGTACAGTCCCTCTGCCTCCTCAGAAGTAGCCAAAAAATCTTTTAGATTCGTAGGGTGTACCTTGCCATCCACCTCCCCTGGAGGCTCAGAGAAATGCTTCTCAGGGTGCATTTGCTGCCACAAGGTGAACAGGGCCACCTTTGGCTGCTGGTCTATTTTCTGCCTATCGACCCCTGCCATGAGCAAGTCAAACCTCATCTGCATGTAGCTGGCCTTGCTCGGTCCCTTTGGGATAAGATCCTGAGCATTTCCTGAGGGTGAGGACTTCACTACATTTCGGGCCCCCTTTGCTTGTCTCCTCCCCTCCACTTTGCCCAGACTAGGCATCATGGTCATTACTTCATGTATAGGATGACCAATGTATGGGGCCAGTATGGCCATCAGTGACCCAAAGGACGTTGATGGAGCATTTTGCAGCACTACATCTCTTGTGCTGTCTGTAAAGTGTTCATCATCCAGGCCATGGGTGTTCACATTAAACAGGGACTGTCACATCCCCAGCTCCCAAATTATTTGAACCACCTCAGCATACGTGTGTCATTTACTAGCACTACGCCATCAGTGACCCAAAGGACGTTGATGGAGCATTTTGCAGCACTACATCTCTTGTGCTGTCTGTAAAGTGTTCATCATCCAGGCCATGGGTGTTCACATTAAACAGGGACTGTCACATCCCCAGCTCCCAAATTATTTGAACCACCTCAGCATACGTGTGTCATTTACTCACAGTTACAGGCAGCTCTCCAGCACTCACCCACAGTTCAGACAGCTGCATTCACCCATTCCATCAAAGAGTGGTTACCTGCCTTTGTGCATATCTGCGGCTATTCTGTAACCGCTGCTGCAGGGACGGGTGCATGGTAATGGAGGCTAAATGTTCCACCTTTTCACCAGAGCGCACCACATTATCCACCCCTAGGTCCCACAACTGTAGGAGCTGAGCAGCTAGGGGTTCTCCCTGTTTCTGTTAAAACTGTTTCCCCAAAATCAACCAGCTCGGCCTGGGTAAGGGATATAAGTAGTGAATTGGGTCACTTGTGAGTTGCCTGCTGGTTGTCCACCTGGTCCCATAGGCTGCTTGTGCTTCATCGTCTGATGAACAACAGGTCATGCCAGGAAACGCACAGGTTCCCCCAACTCACCTTGGGCTTGTCACTGTCCCTGGTGTCAAAAGCAAGGGCGACCTGTTGTTGTACTTCAGCTTCCAGAGCATGGACCTGTGTTTCCAGTATGTCTGCCTTTTATTTCAAGTCTCAAAGCCACGCCACTTCATGAAGTGCCTGGTCCATGTTGGCTCGCAGTACAGTGAACAACAGCCAGGCCCCGGTCAACAGGAAAGTGGCCACTGGGTACCACATACTCGAGGGTGGCCAAATTTCCTTCCCCTCCTGAGGGCCTAGTGGCTCCCTTACCTGCTTGGAATCCTGCCGATGACCCCAATTGTCAGGCTGGGTCACAGACCCTTCAAACCTGTCCTGTGCAGGTCATGAGCTAGGTAGTTGGAAAAAGATCCTGGGAGCCATTGACAAGGTTGACATGCTTTGTTCAGACATGAGCTCAGTCCCCCAGTGGATCAGAGTCATTGTCTTTCATACTAGAGTCAGATAAACAAGGCACACCTGGGGGCACACATGTAATGTACATATTTACAACAGACAGGCTGAGTCATGCTCAGCCGGATATGAAGTGAGCGAGCCTGACCAGTCTGTCTCCATTTTCCTGACAGTTCCCCTCTCTCTCTGAGACTTTCTGCTCCCTGCCCCAGCCTGGTGATTCTTCTGGACGCCTTCCCTCTTCCCGAGGTTCCAGCCTCTCTGAGCTCTTCCATTCCACCTGGACTTTCCCGGCGGAAGGTCACCAGCTTCTGCCCCCTCCTGCTCCCCCAGGCCACCTGGGAACCATTGCTTTCCACACATACATCACAGCCTTAAAATTAAGCCACCCTGTCCCCAGGCTGCCAGCCTGTGAGAGGATGACACTCACCGAGAGTATGAAGCTTGGTGTTATTCGAGGAACTGCTGGTGTCAAGGATGCTCTTGGGTTCTGTGGTCACAATTCAATAAGGAAGGGTGGACGACAGGGTGCAGATGGAGAAGCCAGCCCTGTGGGAGCTCCGGGCTGGAGAGCTGCCAGGGGACTGGCTCAGGGGCCAGTTTGTTTTCCCCTGCTGGTCTAGGAAGAGCCTCTGTTTTCCTCAGTCTCCCACCCAACTCCTCTGTGGGTGCTCTCTTTTAAGAGCTCTTCTCCCCTGACATTCTTTCAGTGGACAAGGCTGTCATCCTACCCCCACAGAGATCTGCTGGGATGGCGGGGTGCACCCAGGAGAGTTAGGGGCCTCTGGGTGTGGGCCCCAGCCCTGCCACCTGCTGGCTGTGTGGATTTGGAAAAATCAACTTTACAGAGACGGGCTCCATATCCAGCAATGGGTGGTGCAGCTCCAGAGGATTAACAGGCAGTAAGCGTCATGCAAATGCTCACTGTTATGATGATGATGATGTTTTTAATCACACAATTACCCAAAACCTCCGTGAGCTCATTTTCGGTTCTGAGAGGGACTCATCAAAGAGCCTGTCAGCCGCAGGCTCCATGAGACGTGAAGGATGACAGCCTGACACCGCAGAAGGAAAAACGGTTTCGTGCAGCCTCCGCGCTGCATGCTCTGTGACCACACCAGTGCATGTGTGCAGAGGACACACTCATCTTTAAAAGAGTGCATTTGCTGGGATGGGGAGGCAGAGAAGTGTGTCATTTATTTCAGAGTGGTCTCCATCCACACAGGACAAAGTTTGGTGACCTGAAGGCACAGGGACGATTCATTACGTGATAGGTATGCACTCCGTTCCTTTTCCATATGCTTCTGTATTTAGCTTCCTACTAGCTCTGTGACCTTGGGCAGCTTCCTTAGCCCATCTGACTCCAAGTTCCTTCCACAGTAAAATCGAGATGATAATTGCCCTCTATTCATTTCCTAGGTGTGTCGTAGTAAAGTACCGCGAGCTGGTGGCTTGAAGTAGCAAATTTATTCTCTCGCAGTTCTGGAGGTCAGAAGTCAGACATCCAGGTGCCAGCAATTCCACCCTCACTAGGAATCCTCTAGGGAAGAATTCCTTCTTGCTTCATCCAGCTTCTGGTGGCTCCAGGTGTTCCTTGGCTTGTGATAGCGTCACTCCAGTCTGTGCCTCTGTGGTCACATGGCTGTCATCCCCTGTGTGTCTCTGTCTTCTCCTCTTATAAGGACACCAGTCATATAGAATCAGGGCCCACCCAAAGACCTCATTTTAACTTGGTTACATCTGCAAAGACCCTGTCTCCAAATAAGGTCACATTTAAAAGTACTGGGAGTTGAGCAGCAACATATCTTTTTTGGGGGGATGCCATCCACCCCGTAACAAGTTCTATCCATAACTACCCCGGGCGCTGCCAGGAGGATATGTGAGTCGGCAAGTGTAAAGTGCATGGTAGTGGCTTGTGGTGACTGTGCCATGCCACACTGTTGAGCCATTACTGTGATTATTTATTATTATTATTATGAGCATTATCAAGGAGCTTCTGCAGTTACAGGAGGTGAAGAGAGCTTTTCCAGAAGGTGGATGGGGAAGTACTATTGAGAGGGGTCATTCGAGCTCCTCAGAGCAGCACCGGTTGCTCTGCACTGCCTCTGCACATAGAACAGGATTGGTGCCTTCTTTACAGTTCCCGCTGGAGTCAAGTTATCTTCTCCAAATTCAGAGAAACATGACACCTACATGCTCATCCCCTGTTCACTTGACGCAATGATTGGAGCCCTGCTGTGTAAGTGGTGTGCTATAGGAGAGAAAAATAAATGATTACTCAGACAGGGACTTTGAGTCCAAGGAACACACCTTCTCCTGCAGGAGCACACATTTATCTGCCTTCTGCAAGACGAGTCGCCACGTGAGAAGAGCTTGCAAGAGTTAGAAACAGATTCCACGGGATCTTGGGTGGCCCACGCCTGCTCAGCTCAGGGCTGGGTCCCGTGAAGAAGGCAAGAGAAGTTGACATCAGCCTTGAGGTGCTTTGGGCTTGTTCACTCAAGGTTTATGAAGCTCCCAGTTAAGCCAGACCCAGGCCACACGATGACAAATGAGACAGGAACCAACAGGAGCCGGGAGCGCCCCTGGGTTGATGAAGAAGCCGTGCAGAGTCGACCGAAGAAGCAGGTGCATGAAGAGGCAGGTGTGCGTGGGCTGAGCTGGGGGCTATGAGGTGGCCACGGAGAGGTTATTGTATTTCGCTGGGTCTGGACTCCCACGCCCTCACCCCCCTCCCAGCTGGCAGGCCCTCTTCGTCCTGCAGGTGGCGAATACGTGGTGGGTTTCCACTTTTGTCTCTCTTTTCGAGTTTGCCAGAAAGAACGTCTCCAGGTTCCCAGATTGCTGCATTAAGTTCAACATCTTTAATCTGGCTCATTTCGCAGCCATTCATTTTAATCATGCAAAGGTCAGCTGTCACAGCACAAATGTTAAACTTAATTTGTTTTCTTGATGCACAGCGTATTGGCGATAATTTGGCTGAATTTTTAGTGATTTATCAAGGGGGAGGTGCAGTGGGTAGGGGTCACAGACAGCAGAGGCTGGGGCTGCTCGGAAACCCGCTGGATGGCAGAGGGGCTTGATTCAGGGCAGGGGTGCCAATGACATGAAGTTCTAAGAATGGTGCCTTTTAGTCCCTAGGGTCTGTGGCTGCACAGAGGCAGCAGCCTGGGTCTTGAGCCAGGAGTCTTGGGTTAGAGGCAAATTGCTCGGTTGCTTTAGGCATTGGTCACCCCCACGTAAATGGTTGGTGAGTCTCTAGCACCCTCTGTGTCTGCTGCTGTAGAGCAGGGCTTTGCATTTTGGTCGCTGTTCTTCCTTCTTTTGAGAGAGGCAAACACGACCTCTTGACCACCCCCCGTCACCCCTCCACTGGCCTCTCCTTCCTCTGGCCCCTCATTCCTGTCTCTCGTCTCTTTGCATCTACTGGAAGTTTCCAAGCTGAAGACTGACATGGAGGCTTGAGACCTCTCATCAAGCTTTGCCACTTACCACAAGTTTTTCTAAGCTGGCAGAAGATGCCCCGGGAAGGATTGTGGAAGCGCAGTCAGGCACCACAGAGGAAACAGAACTCTCCTTCTGCATTCCCGTGGAATTGCATCATGACTCACGCATGGTCTCGTGGCCTCCATGGAGGAAGACTCAGAACAAGTGGACATTTGTGAGTGCTGCGTGTCACGGACATCCACAGCGGTCACCACCGCTCACGGATGGATTTGGTTGCATAGGGTAAGGGCGGGGAGTGTTTTTTCTTCTTTACCGAATGCTACTGTGTCTTTCCATATACCACCCACCTGACGGCCTGCAGCCCTTCAGCTCAACCTGTCCAAGCACCTGCGTTACCTGGGCAATGCAGCTCATCCTCTCTTTGAACCCATTTCCTGGGCTGACCCCATCCTGCGCTGGCACGTATATGCCAGCCATCATGCCACATATTTCACCTGTATTATCTTTTTTTTTTTTTTTTTTTTTTAACAAAGCTGACCAGTAAGGGGATCCTAACCCTTGACTTGGTGATGTCAGCACCACGCTCTCCAAGTGAGCTAACCGGCCATCCCTATATAGGGATCAGAACCCGTGGCCTTGGTGTTATCAGCACCGCACTCTCCTGAGTGAGTGATGGGCCGGCCCTTGTATTACATTTTAAATCCCAACAAGCACCACCCTAGGGGCAGGTATCGCCTTGCCCATTTCACAAAGAGGAAACCTGGACTCTTGAGCAGTAAAGCGACTCATCTCAAGCCACGCGGCTTGGCAGTGTCTATTCTGCCCTGAGGCCCGAACTTGCAGACGCTGGGTTCTCCCTGCCTTGTAAAGCCAAAGAGGCCTTTTCCACCTAAGAGCCTCGGTAGTCCCTCTGCACTGTGTCACCAGGAAGTCCAGAGACATCAGCAGAAAATTCAGCCTGGCTTGGACCTGCCTCACCAACCCCTTTCTTTCCACCTCCTACCCCCGAATTAAGGCAGCCTTCTTCCAGGAGTTCCAGTGAGCCGTGGCTCCTCTCTGGTAAACCTGGCTCCCTCAGGCCACTGGGCTTTCCTCCACGGTCACCTCTCCACCTGGATCTCCCTTCCATCATCACCCAACACACTGCCACCTCCCCTGCAAGGCTTGAGACTGCCCAGGCGGGGAAACGCCATGGCTGGCCACCCTGAGTCCCGCCTCTTCTCTCTTCCACAAGACCCTGAGGAAGTTGCTTGGTAACGACTTTGAAGCAGGGGCCTCAGTGGCATCGAAGGCACTGCTCACTGCGGTGCAACTGCATCTGATTTCTCCTGCGCCTCTGTCCCCTGCTCCTCACCATCCAGCACGGCTCCTGGCAGGTGCAAGGGGCTCCATGAGCATTCAGAGAATAAGTGCAGGACTGTTGCAGAGCAAGCATGCTCACAGGTTAGGAAAAGTACTGAGAGGCAAGGTGGATCATGTGGCACATGCAGTCCAAGAGTGACTACTTAGTGGTGGTTGTGTCACTGGGTCAGAAACATCTCCTACATTGTACCAGACAATGAGGTCACCTGGTAGCCATTGGGGAACAGAGCCAAGGCAAATGGGGTGGTGTAGGATGTCCTCTCCTCATCTCCGTCCACATTTCTGTCCCTCACCCAGCTCATAGTGGCAATAGAATCCACCCTGATGGAGCACATACTTGATGCTGGTCACTGTCACCATGAGTCGCAGCTGAGGGTGGGTTAAGATAGCCTGGCTTCCCATCCCAGTGAGACTTGCTGGCTGTGTTACCTGGGGCAAGGTACCTAACCTCTCTGTGCCTCCCCATCTTGGGGATTCACAATAGGCATTAGCATATCAAAGGCTTGGGTAGAGCCTGAACTAAAGAAACTTGCCTGGGAGACTCTGGGTTTGAGTAAGTTTCTTCAGTGCAGGACTTCTCAGAGCCTTTAATGTGCAAATATGTGCTAGGAACTTCCAAAAGGAGTCACTGCCGATACTTTATCACAGATCACTTTTAGCGTGGGGCATCTCGGTTTGGGAAATTATGGTCCTCACAGTGCAGTGATAGCTAGTATTGATGGGCACTTCCTGCGTGTGAGTCAGCGTGCTCAGCATCTGCACAGATGCACACATTTGACAGGGGCTGCCAGGACACCATCCCCATCCACCTTCGAGGGTTCTGAGGCTTAAGTTCAGTGCCACCTCGCCAGCAGCGATGCGGGCTGGAGTTCCATGTGGGCGGCTGCTGTGCTCCCACACCTCTAGAGGCCAGAAATCCAAAATCAAGGCATCAGCAGGACCACGCTCCCTCTGAAAGCTCTAGGGGAGGGTGGTGCTTCCTTGCACCTTCCAGCTTCTGGGGTTTGTTGTAGGCCCTTGGATTGTAGACGCATCACTCCAATCTCTGCCTCTGTTATCACATGTGGTTCTGTCTGTGTCTGCTTCCACTTCTCATAAGGTCACATCAGGTTTGGGGCCCACCTCATCTTAGTTTGAATACATCTGCAATGACCTTCTTTCCAAGTAAGGTCACACTCACAGGTTTGGGGCATCCAACATATCTTTGTGGAGGACACAGTTCTACCCACAACAGGTGCCCTCTGTCCGGTCGCTCCACGCAGGAACCTGGCTGTAGGGAGAAAGAAAAAGTCTTTTTAGTTCTCCCATCTTAGGTTCTGAGCCTGGGGCCCTGCAAATTAGACTGACAAAGGAGAGTTTAACAAGAGAAAAAACCCAGAAGTTTATCATCAGGTGCGTGGTGCTTACACACAGGAGCATTTAGTGATGAGTCATCTCAAAGGGTGGTTAGAACTGGGGCTTATGAGGCATCTTAAAAAGAGTGACAGACAAAGGAAAAGCCTTTGAAGTGCTTGGCCTGCCACTGGGTGAAGACAGCATGCTATAGACTGAAGGATTGCATCCCCCCAAATTCACATGAGGAAATCCTAACCCCAATGTGGTGGTGGTAAGAGATTAGGACATGAAGGTGGTGCCCTCGTGAATGGGATTACTGCCTTTATAAAAGGCACCGCAGGGAGCTCTCTCCCTCTTTTTCCACCAGGTGAGGACACAGTGGGAAGATGTCTTCTGCAAACCAGGACGTGTGCCCTTGCCAGACACTGAATCTGCTGACGTCTTGATCTGGGACTTCCCAGCCTCCAGAACTGTGAGAAATAGATGTGTGTTGTTCAACCCACCCAGCCTGTGGTGTTCTTGTTACGGCAGCTCAAGTGGACTGACAGAGGTGGGGGAGCACTCACATCTGGTCATTTGCCATCCCCCCAAATCTGAGAACCTCCAGTTCCTCCAGTACCCTCAACAGGGTGCCCTCTGAGCCCAGTCCACCCTCCCATCCCCACTCCACCCAGGAAGCATGACTCTTGTCATTTCCTGATGGCCGCCCATCCTCTCTCACTTCTTGACCATTCCCCACCCTGTCCCACCTGCTGGGAGCCCCAGGCCCACTCCTGGGACTTTTCCCATCTCAGCAGAGGTGCCACTTCCTCCGAGTAGCCTTTTTTGATCCCAAGTCGGGATCAGGTGCTGGGGATGCTTCTCCAGGCTCTCACCATCCCTGACTGCAGTGTCTCCTGTCATCTTTCCTCTGTGAACATCGGATGGAGTCACGCTCCTTCACCTCTGAGGACCCCATGGCCTGGGTGGACAGCGTTTCTCCAGACCCCAAGGTGTGCTGAGCAAACCTAGTCAGAACTACGGCTTTCCTGCAGCCGCTGACACAGAGACAATTTCCATCACGTTGGGGCTTCAGAGTTGAGTGGGTTTAGCATGTCTCAGAGTGAGTGTGTACTCAGCAGAGGAGGAGGATAGCAGTCAGGAAAGGGTCTTAAAGTGTCACCTACTGAGGGATTCAGGAGTCACTGACATCCGTAAGAAGCTCATTTCCCTTTTTGGTTGACTGCGATCCCCACCTCCTGTGGGGTCTGGGGTCCTCTAAAGTTTGTTGTCTTGTGTGGGATGGGCTGTGAGCTTAAGGTACTCTCTGGAGAGACAGAGGCACAGAAGAAAGCGAGATCCATAGAAGATGTCACTATGAAACGGAGTGTGGTCCTGTGGGAGGCAGCCAACAGTCCCAATCAAAGAACTTATCTTGCCGGCAAACTGACAGCAGGATCTATTCTGCACCACTCAGACGCGACTCAGCCGACCGGTGTAATTACTCTGTTGGTGACACCGGCGAAATGTAAATTAACTCAAATAGGCAGAGGTGGCCGATAAAAGGTCCCTTTTGCATGCACGGGTATGATGTGAAAATGGCTTGGAATTTTTTCATTCATGAAGATTGACACCATTGTAGGGAGCATACGTCAGTAGGCTGGGAAGCCCCTCCCACCTTGCCTCAGTCTCCCTGCCCCTTCTCTAATATCCTTTCACGTCTTGCAGCTTTTGGAGAGGCCAATCAAATCAATAGCAAGTATTTCCATGCTGGGAAGGGTTTGACTTGCAGGGTAACCAGACGTGTAGAGTCTCCAAATGGAAATGTCAGATCATGGCTGTTTCCCGGGGCTGGGCGGGGACATCCCTCTCTGCTTCCTCTGGAAGCTGCTTCCCTCCAGAGCATGGCCTTGGGATGGGCCAGGAGAGAAGCATGGACCAAGCAGGGAGACTTGCCCAGTGCTGAGGCTTTGGGGTGCATGGTGTACTAGCTGCCCTGACACCCTGGCATGGAGCCAGGATGAGACGTGAGTCACAAGAGATAGCATCTTTCCAAAATAACCCATGCTTGTGTGGTTCCGGTTTGCAAAGTGTCTTGACATCACCAGCCTTTAATTAGCTGTGCTTTGCCATTGGGGATTTGGGGACTGCCACTTTGCAGGCTGCAAATGACATCTTTGAGTCACTGAAAGCAGGAATAAAGTGTAGTTACTAATGAGGGTGTTAGAGCTGGAAGGGGCCCTGGGTCACCTCGTCTAGTGGTAATTAGCACCAGCCCAGGGAGGGGACAGGACTGGCCTAGGTCACAAACAGTAAACAGCAGAAATAAAACAGGCTCCTGAACCTGTCTGGAGCCGTGTCTATTGCATAGGGCTGGTGTCCTGAAGTGACAGCTGCCTGTCCTCAGGAACAGAGGGGCACACACATGGGATCATTCCACACATCCTATAGGTACACAGAGGATGGTCATCAGCAGCACAGACCATTGAGGCCAAGGCTGCCCGTAACCCTCCCTCCGCCAGCGCATGAAGAGGGACTGGAGACTGAGTCACCTGGACCCACACGCCGTGGCCAGGTTCCTGTGTGTGGGTGTGAAGCGTACCTGTGGTTTTGATTTGCATTTCCCTAATGACAAGCGATGTTGAGCATCTTGTCCTACACTTATTGGCCATTTATGTATCTTCTTTGGAGAAATGTCTACTCTATCCTTTGCATATCTTTTTTTTTCAAAAATAGACTATTTTTTAGCGCAGTGTTAGGTTCAGCGCTCAGTTGAGAGAAAGGTACACAGAGTTCCCCTCTCCCCCTCGTGCCCCCGTGGCACAGTCTTCCCCACTGTCAACATCCCCCACCAGAGGGGTATGCTTGTTACAGTCGATGAACTGACGCTGACACATCATAGTCACCCAGTCACAGTGCACGTTAGAGTTCATTTTTTTTACAAAATCAGGTGTCTTTTCTAAAAATTTCTTTTTTTTTTTTTTTACAAAATCAGGTGTCTTTTCTAAAAATTTATTTTGTCGTATATATTTAAGGTGTAAGACATGATGTTTGATATATGTATGCACAGTGAGAGGATCACTACAGTCAGACGAATGAATACATCCATCACTTTCCATAGTTACTCCCTTTTTGTGTGTGGTAAGAGCACAAAGAACTACTGTCTTAGCGAAGTCTCAGTACACGATGCATCACTATCAACTAGCGTCTTCGTACTGCCCAGTACATCTCCAGGCTTATTCATTCTACCTAACTGCAAGTTTGTACCCTTTGACCTACGCTCTCCCTCCCCTCCTTCCCTTCCCTGCCCCTCATAACCACTGTTCTACATGCTGTTTCTGTTTCTTTTCTTATTTCACATGCTTTTTTTAAAGCATGTGTCTGTGCTTCATTCCTTTTTGTATTTTTAAAAATTTTAAAAATTTATTATTAGCGTGTTCATTCTTACAAATTGTGATATTTCTTTATGCCCTTTGCTCGACCTATCACTTCCTAAACCCCCTCCGTCCCTCTCCCCCATCTCTAGGATCCTTAGGTTTGTTCTCTCCTCCTGAAAGTTCAACTTATTGTTGTGGTCTTTTCTTTCTTTCTTTCCTTCATTCTTTCCTTCTTCCCTCTTTTCCTGCCTCCCTCAATCCCCCCTTCCCTTTATTCCTTCCTAGCACCCAGTTATAAGTGAGAACATGCAGTATTTCTCTTTCTGTGTCTGGCTTATTTCACTTAACATAATTTTCTCCAGACTCACCCATGTTGCTGCAAATGGCAGAATTGCATTCTTTTTCGTGGCTGAGTAGTATTCCATTGTGTATGCATACCACATTTTCTTCATGCAGTTTTCCATCGATTGATACTTAGGTTGGTTCCATATTTTGGCTATTGTGAATAGAACCGCGGTGAACATGGGCGTGCAGGGATGCCTTCCATTGATGGTTTCCATTCCAGTGGGATCGCATGCTGTGTAAGTGAGATCACACAGGATCTGCCGTATTTTGCTCGGCATAATGTCTTCTAGTTTTGCTGATGCTGTTGCACATGGCAGTATCTATCTCCTTCCTTTCTGAGGCTGAATAATACTCCATTTCACATGCGCCCTACAATTTCTTCAGTCATCCGTTGATGGAAACTTAGGTTGTTTCCATATCTTGGCTGTTGTGAATAATGCTGTAGATTAACATGTGAGTGGAGACACCTCCACGAGATGCTGGTTTCATCTCCTTTGGGTATGTACACAACAGTAGGATTGCTGGGTCATATGGTAGTTCTATTTTTAATTTTTTTGAGGAAACTCCATACTGTTTTCCACAACGGCTATACTAATGTACACTCCCACCAGCAGTGTATTAGGGTTTCCTTTTCTCTACGTCCTCGCCAAGACTTGTGACATCTCACCTTTTTTATAATGGCCATCCTAATAGAGTGGGGTGATGTCTCATTGTGGTTTTGATTTGCATTTTCCTGATGTTTAGTGATATCAAGTACCTTTTTACATGCCTGGCCATTTTTATGTCTTCTAGACCAATGGGGCAGAATAGAGAGCCCAGCAATAAACCCAAACTTCTATGGTGAGTTAATTTTCAACGAGCACACCGAGAAAACACGGTGGGGAAAGGATAGTCTCTTCAATAAGTGGTGCTGGGAAAACTGGACATCCTCATGTGAAAGAATGAAACTGGACCCTTGTCTTATACCATACACAAAAAGTAAACTAAAAATGGATTGAAGACCTAAACATGAGACCCGAAACCATAAAACTCCTAGAAGAAAACAGGGGAGAGCTCCTTGATATTTGTCTTGGCATTGATTTTTTTTGAATATCAAATCAAAAGCTCAGGCAAGAAAAGCAAAAATAAGCAAGTGGAACTACATCAAAATAAAGCCTCCTTCACAGGAAGGAAAACAACAACATGGAAAGGCAGCCTGTGAATTAGGAGAAAATATCTGCAAACTGTATATCTGAAAGGGGATTAATATCCACAGTGTACCATATGAGGAACTTACACAACTTAACAGCAAAAAACCCACAAATAGCCCAATTGAAAAATGGGCAGAGAACTTGAATACATGTTTTCCCAAAGAAGACGTAGGCTTCAGTCTTGTGTGTGTGTGTTCCATGGATTTGGATAAACGCATAATGATGTGTGTCCACCACTGCCGTGT
>NW_007732004.1:121554-125309 GCF_000696425.1 Galeopterus variegatus
TGTGTGTGTGTTCCATGGATTTGGATAAACGCATAATGATGTGTGTCCACCACTGCCGTGTCGGACAGAGTCGTTTCACTGCCCTGACAGTCCTCTGTGCTCTCCCCACTCATCCCTTCCTTTCCCCTGACCCCTGGCAACCACTGACCTTTTAACTATCTCCATACTATCGCCTTTTCCATGATGTCACACGATATGAATTCTTCTCAGATTGGCTTCTTTCTTAATAATAATAATATGCAATTAAGGTTCCTCTATGTCTTTTCATGGATTAATAACTCAGCACTAAATGATATTCCATTGTCTGGATGTATCATAGTGTATTTATTTATTTTCCTATTGAGGGACATTTTGATTGCTTCCAAATTTTGGCAATTACAAATAAAGCTGCTATAAGCATCCAGTTGCAGGTTTCTGTGTGTGGGCATAGGTTTTCAATTCCTTTGGGTAAATAGCAAGGAACACAATTTCTAGATCGTGTGGTTAGAGTATGCTTAGTTTGAAAAGAAACTGCCAAACTGTCTTCTCAAGTGGCTGTACTGTTTTGCATTCCTGCCAGCAATGGATGAGAGTTTCTGTTGCTTCATGTCCTCACCAGCATTGGTGTTGTCAGTGTTCTGGATTCTGGCCATTCTAATATGTGTGTAGTGGTGTCTCATTGTTTTAATTTGCCATTCTGTAATGACATATGATGTTGAACGTCTCTTTATATTCTTATTTGCCATCTATATATCTTCTTAGGTGAGGTGTCCATTCAGGCCTGTTGCCCATTTAAAAAATAGGGTTATTTATTTTCTTACTGTTGAATTTTAAGTGTTCTTTGTCTATTTTGAATAACAGTTCTTTATCAGTTACATCTTTAGCAAATACTTTTTTTCTCAGTCAGTGGCTTGTCTTATTCTCTTGACAGTGTCTTTTGCAGAGGAGAAGTTTTCAGTTTTAATGAAGTCCAGCTTATCAATTATTTTTTCATAGATCCTCCCTCTGGTGTTGTATGTTAAAAGTCATCACCATAGGCAAAGTCATCTAGATTTTCTCCAGTGTTATCTTCTAAGAGTTTAATAGTTTTGCATTCTACATTAGGGTTCATGATACATTTTGAGTCAATTTTTTTAGAGGGTGTAAGGTCTGTCTGGATTCATTTTTTTTTCTTTGCGTGTGAATGTCCAGTTGTTCCAGCAAAATTTGTTGAGCAGATTCTCTTTGCTCCATTGTATTGCTTTTGCCCCTTTGTCAAAGATCAGTCAAATATATTTTTGTGGGTCCATTTCTGGGCTCTCCATTCTGTCCCATTGCTCTATTTGCCTGTCCTTTCACCAGTGCCACACTGTTTTAATTACTGTAGCTTTATAATATATGTTGAAGTTAGATAGTGTCAGTCCTCTGACTTGGTGGTTTTTCAATATTACATTAGCTAGTCTGGGTCTTTTTCCTCTCCATATAAACTTTAGAATCAGCTTGTTAATAACCAGAAAATACCTTCCTGGGATTTTAATTGAGTTTGCATTGATCTATAGATAAAGTAGGAAAGAATTGACATCTTGACAATAAAGAGTCTTCCTATCCATGAATGGAAAATAGTTTTTCATTTATTTAGTTCTTTTTTGATTTCTTTCATCAGAGTTTTGCAGTTTTTCTCATATAGATTTTACACATATTTTGCTAGATTTATACCTAAGTATTTCATTTTTTTTGGCATGCCAATCTGTTGATCATCCCTTATCTGAAATTCTTGTGACCAGTGTTTCAGATCTTGAATTTTCTTGGATTTTGGAATATTTGTAGAGCACATACCAAGTTGAGCATCCCTAATCCAAAAATCTGAAATCAGAAATGCTCCAATGAACATTTCCTTTGAGAATCAGGTCAGTGTTCAATAAGTTTTGGATTCTGGAGCATTTTTGAATTTTCAAATTAGGGATACTCAACCTGTATTGTGTTTTTAATATCAAATTCCACTTGTTGGTATATAAGAAAGCAATGTATAATGTACTTTTGTATATTAACCTTGCATCCTGCAACCTTGCTATAATTGTATATTAGTTCCAGGAGGTTTTTCTGTGATTGATTTTTAAAAGATTTTTTAGGTAGACAATCGTTCCATCTGCAAAGACAGTTTTTTTCTTCTTTCCCAATCAGTATGCCTATTGTTTCCTTTTCTTGTCTTATTGCATTAGCTAGGACTTCCAGTATTACATTGAAAACGAGTGTTGATAGGGGACATCCTTGTCTTCTTGATCTTAGCAGGAAAGCGTCTGGTTTTCTACTATTCAGTATGATATTAGCTGTAAATTTGATGTAGATGTTCTTTATCAAGTTGAGGAAGTTCTCTATTGCTGGTTTGCTGAGAGTTTTTAATCATGAATGGGTGTTGGATTTTGTCAGATGCTTTTCCTGCATCTGTCAATATGATCATATGATTTTTCTCCTTTGGCTTGTTGATGTGATTGATGGATTACATTAATTGTTTTTCAAGTGTTAAACCAGCTTTGCATACCTGAGATAAATCTCACTGGGTCATTTTGGTAGACTTGCAATTTTTTTGTTGAAAGGTGGGCATAATATATTGGGTAAAAGGAACTGCGGTAAGTAGGCCTTTTGCAATGTGGTGATAAGGTATGGGGGGAGGGGAGGAGTTCTACAGTTCTGTGATTAGGTCTCATTGTTTCTGTGTGCCTGCGTCCTGGGACTATGAACTTCACCAGTGCTTCTCATTCACTCTGCCCCCACCCTTAGGTGAAACAGGATGGCTAGAGGGGGCTGGAATTCAGTATTTTCCTTCCCCTAGGTTGGTTAGGTTTTTAATAACACCTATGTAGGTGAGGCTGTGTTTTTTAAAAAAAAGCAGAATGCTCTGATGCATTTTAGAATGGCTACTCCCCCACCCCCCTTTGCAGAAAGCAAGAAGGGATTTTTCTGTAATATTTACTCTGAGAATCTGGTAGTGCTCCTGGAGATAAAACTTACAAATTGCGAGGGCCTCCCTAAAACTGTTCCCTCCACTCCTGAGTTTTTAGTTCTCAAACTTGTCCACACTGAGCTTCCAGCAATTCATCAACTACAGTTTAGGTTTTTCTGTCCTGGCACTGGTTCCTGCAGAGGTTTCTGCTACAGTAAATTGGGATTCTCTTTATTTACCTGTCTCTCCAATTTCGGGGACAGAGGTTTGCCTTGTGACCTTACTTCTCTGACGGATCTCAAGAGATGGTTGATTTTTCATTTTGTTCCACTTTTTACTTATTAGGACAGAGTATTGACTTCCAAGCTCCTTACATACTGATAGGAAACCAGAAGTCCCTCTTCTTTGCCATTTTTGATTGGGATATCTGCCTTTTTATTGTTGAGTTGCAAGAACTCTTTACATACCCTGGATAAAAGTCCCTTATCAGATATAGGATTTCCAAATATTTTCTCCTTTCCTGTAGATTGTCTTTTACTTTTCTTGATGGTATCCATTGAAGTACAAAGTTATTAATTTGATAAAGTCCAATGTATTTTTTCTTTTGTTCCTTGTGCTTTTGGTATCACATCTATGAAACCATTTCCTAACCCAAGTAATGTGATCTAATCTTGTGTTTTCTCCTAAGAGAATTATAGTTTTAATTCTTACATTTATGTCTTTGATCTTTTTGAGTTAACTTTTGTATATGGTGTGATGTAGGAGTCCGATTTTATTTTCTTGCATGTGAATATCCAGTTTTTCTAGCACCATTTATTTTTCCAATACCATTAATCTTTCTCCATTAAATGGTCTT
>NW_007732004.1:126263-127812 GCF_000696425.1 Galeopterus variegatus
ATTTTTCCAATACCATTAATCTTTCTCCATTAAATGGTCTTGGCACCCTCGTCAAAATCAGTTGATCATATGGGCCGGCCAGGTGGCGCACTGGAGAGTGCGCCACTTGGGAGCATGGCGGCGCTCCCGCCAAGGGGTCGGATCCCATGTGGAGACTGGTTCCCACTCACTGGTTGAGCACGGTGCGGGCACAACACGGAGGGTTGCGATCCCATTGCCGGTCAGTAAAAAAAAGACAAAAGGGAAAAAAAAATCAGTTGATCATAAATGTAAAGGATTATTTCTGGACTCTCAATTCTATTCCATTAATCTATATGTTAATCCTTATCCCAGTACCATACTGTCTTTGTTAGTGTAGCTTTGTAGTAAGTTTTGAAATTAGGAAGTGTGAGTCCTTCAACTATTTTCTTCTTTTTCAATATAGTTTTGGATATTCACATTCCCTTCCCCTTCCATATGAATTTTAGAATCAGTTTGTCAATTTCTGCAAAAAGAAAAAAAAAGGTGGGTGGGATTTTGATAGAAATTGAATCAAATCTATAAATGAATTTAGGAATTATTGGCATCTTAACAATATTTAGTCTTCTAATCCATGAACATGGGATATCTTTCCATTTATTTAATTATTTAATTTCTTTCAATAATGTTTTGTAATTTTCAGCATATGTCTTAGACTTCTTTTGTTAAATTTATTCCCAAGCATTTTATTCTTTTGATGCAGTTGTAAGTGAAATTGATTTATTAATTTTCTTTTGGATTGTTCATTGCTAGTGTGTAGAAATACAGTTGATTTTTGTATATTGATTGTATATCCTGACACCCTGCTGAATTTATTAGTTATAATAGTTTGTGTGTGTGTGTGTGTGTATTCCTTAGGATTTGCAATATGCAAAATCATGTCATCTGCAAATAGAAATAGTTTTACTTCTTCTTTAAAATCTGGATGCTTTTTATTATTTTTTTCTTGGCTAATTGCCATGGCTAGATCTTCCATTATGATGTTGAATAGAAATGACAAGAGTGGACATCCTGTCTTGTTTGTACTTTGATTTTATTTCCTACTTATGGTTGATCAAAGGCCTAGACATCGTGAAGTTATGTCCCTTGTAGGTTTTGTCCAGTAGAATGGCATCCCTGTAGGAAGTTAACTAGTGCTGTCTCTAAGCTAGCTAGCTTATTCCAACTCCCCCCACCCCTCCAGCGCTTGTGTTAACTACCCTGTCACTCTAAATCCCACTGTCCTGGATTTACCATCCTTCTGGCTCCGTTATTCATGAGTAAATAGGTCTTTCAAACATGTTAATTCTTCGTTGGTATGAGAGTGCTGTTTTTCACCTTTTTAAGCTATGCTTTGATGCAAGGACGATTGTGCATGACATGTTTCTGTTAAAGCCCATCACCTGTGCTCCATCCCATTGGCTGGAGCTCAGTCACCTGACCCCACAGCAATGCAAGGAGGTTGGAACAGGTGACCTACACGCATGGGGGCTTGGGGTCAGGTATCAGTCCCTGCAACACCACAAAATCCACTGCTCAGAAGTTTGGGAAA
>NW_007732004.1:128512-129668 GCF_000696425.1 Galeopterus variegatus
GGTCTTGCCCAGTGCCTTGGGGGGAACAGCTGTCTGCTCTGGTGGGTTTGGGAAGAAGTTTTTGGGGACCTTGCTGTTCATTGTCACTGGATCACAGGAATTCCCTATTCCTTGTCCTCTGTCTTTTCTCCAAGCTGTTCATCTCAGCATCACATAGAAGCAGCATTAAAGAATGGATCCAGGCTCAGGGTCTGTGGGGAGCTGCATGATCTCAGAAGAGACAGAATCCTACAGAACATCTCTGGAATGGGCCTTGAAGTCTCAGAGTTACTGAACAGCCATATCCCTTTGGAGAACATGCCTAAGAGGCTTTTTATTGGGTGCATACCCCAGCAAGGCCACGTGGGGCCTGGGTTGACTCTTTTGATGGGTTTTGATGGATTTGTTATTTCCCTGGATTAACAGGCTGCCTGGGTCAGAATGGGCACACTGGTCTGGGTGGGTGTTGATACAACCTTAAAAGGGCCTCTCAAGCCCCTGATGTCTGCTCAGGCTCTTTTCACCATCCGTGTCAGCATCAGCAGGGTCTGCCTGCCTCTCTGTGCCCACCATGAGGATGACCCTGAAGGCATCTCGAGGGTCTGGGGTTTTTCAGTGCTGNGTCTTGGTTCTTCTTTTCAAGGGTGGGATCCTTCCTCGGTGTGTGTTAAGTACCATGTGTACCAGGCTGAGGCTGCTTACATGGGGCTAGGGGCCATCTCCTGAGCAGAGGTGGCACATTTATGCTGCTAAGAAGCCCATCAATCCTTATGAAGATGAGGACCTTCCATGAGGGAGGTCAAACAGAGCCACATGGTCGAGGGTGAAGGGGCCATGGTGGCTCCTGCCTAGCCTGCAGATTAAAGTCACATGCATGAGAAAGTGACTTGTGTCAAGAACCTCGGAATGCTCTGGGGACCCCATGGCAGGCAGAAGCTGTGGTTTAAGCAGGAAAAGGGCTGAGGATGCCAAGTACATTGGGCTCATTCACTGCCGACAGCTAACTGCTGTGCTTTGAGTGTTGTGAAGCTGCTTTTTATTCACTGTTTTATATCAAAATACAAAGAAAACATCTCTTTCCCATTTGGAAAGTTTCATGTCTCATCATAATTACCCCTGGCTATCCTGAACCAGAAAAATAACAAGCAAAAGAAAAAAAGAGAAGAGAGAAAGAGGG
>NW_007732004.1:131037-140450 GCF_000696425.1 Galeopterus variegatus
GCTGCCTGGGTCAGAATGGGCACACTGGTCTGGGTGGGTGTTGATACAACCTTAAAAGGGCTTCTCAAGCCCCTGATGTCTGCTCAGGCTCTTTTCACCATCTGTGTCAGCATCAGCAGGGTGTACCTGCCTCTCTGTGCCCACCATGAGGATGACCCTGAAGGCATCTCGAGGGTCTGGGGTTTTTCAGTGCTGGGACAGCACCTGTCACTATTTTTCCCAAAGCCTCTCCCCACCCACTTGGTGCACTTGTTCCTCTGCTGAAACTTATTTGCTGCTATGGTTTGAACGTGTCCACCCAAATCCATGAGTTGGAAACAATCCCCAGTGCACAGTGTCGGGAGGTAGGGCCTTATGGGAAGTGCTCCACCCTCACGAATGGGTTAATGCTGATTATAGAAGGGCTTGAGGCTGTGAGTTTGACTTCTTGCTCACTCTCTTGCTCTTTTGCCTTTCACCATGGGATAGCACAGCAAGAAGGCCCTCACCAATGCTGGGCAGATGCCAGCACCATGTCCTTGGACTTCCCAGCCTCCAGAACTGTGAGCCAAATAAATTTCTTCTTTTTTGTTAACTTCTCAACATACATTGTAGTTGATTCTTGTGTCCCTTTACTTGTTCCTCTTTTCCCCCTCCCTCTCCCCTCCCCTTCCTACTACATCATATCTGTTCACTTGTCTTAACAAGTTCGAGGGATTGTTGTGTTGATTGTGTCTTCTTCCCCCCACCCTTTATTTGTTTGTATATTTATTTATTTATAGCTCCCACAAATAAGTGAGAACATGTGGTATCTCTTTCTGTGCTTGACTTGTTTCACTTACTATAATTTTCTCTAAGTCCGTCGATGCTGTTGTGAATGGCAGTATTTCATTCTTTTTTATAGCTGAGTAGTACTCCATTGTGTAGATATACCACAGTAGAACTGTGAGCCAAATAAATTTCTTTTTCTCAATTATCCAGTCCGTGGTATTCTTTTATAACAGCCCAAATCAGACTAAGACATTCACCCAAGCTGTAAAAATCTACATTTCTTTCTCTGTCCTTGAGGTCATCTCTGGTCACATCCATCAGTAAATCATAATCATCATCACCTACTAGATACTGGGTCTGTTCTCATAATCAGTGGATTTATATGACAGTGAAGAGTAGCCTTGACCTAAATATTCTAAAGAAATCTCTGGGCTGTTATAGATCATCAAAACACATTCATTTTAATGGAAAATGAACAACTTCTTGGAGAAATTTCACACGGAACCTATAGAATGAGCACCACCAGGACTGTGACCCATTCTCTCTTTTTACCCTTGTCTCTCTTCCCATCTGCTACCTTGGTGGCAGAGTACAGGCCAAGGGAAGCAAAAGATGGCAGAGAAAGAGGTGGCCCCAGACAGAAGGTGCTGCTAAAACCATGCCACAAGGCCAATCCACATGCAGGATTCCATCCAGCAAACATGTATTGAGCACCTACTCTGTGCCAGGCACTGTTCTAGGCAGTGGAGACTCATCAAAACAGATGAGAATCCCTGTCCACATGGAGTTTACTTTCTACCGGACAGACGACAAACAGTTTAGATAGATACAATGTATTATAATTTAATGGTGACACGTACTAAAGATAAAGATAGAGCAGGGAAGGTAGACAGGAAGTGTGGGTGGAGGGGAAGCAATTTAAGAGGATGATACCTGAGAAGGTGGCATTTGAATAAAGATGTAATATTGGAGGTTGTGAGCTATGTGGATGCCTGGGACAGGAGTACCTGGTCACAGGGAGTGGTCAGGGCAGTGGCCCAAGGATAAAGAGGAGGCCAGAATGACCAGGAAGAGTAGTGACAGACAGGGTCTGGGAGGTCAGGGGGCAGATTGCCTAGGGCTGTCCATGCTGGTCCAAGTGAGACAGGAAGACGGTGATTGGATGGAGCCCCATGGTAGACATTGCATTTGATAAGGCTCTCCCTAGCTGCTCCAACAGACCACAGAGGGCATGGAGGAGGGGNAGTGGCCCAAGGATAAAGAGGAGGCCAGAATGACCAGGAAGAGTAGTGACAGACAGGGTCTAGGAGGTCAGGGGGCAGATTGCCTAGGGCTGTCCATGCTGGTCCAAGTGAGACAGGAAGACGGTGATTGGATGGAGCCCCATGGTAGACGTTGCATTTGATAAGGCTCTCCCTAGCTGCTCCAACAGACCACAGAGGGCATGGAGGAGGGGACCCATCAGGTGGTGGCCGCAGTTGTCCAGGAGAGCGGTGGTGGAGGCTTGGGTCATGTGGAGAGCAGTGGGCAGATATAGGCTATGCTTTGAAAGTAGAGCCAGAAGAATCTGCTGATGGGTCAGATGTGGGGTATAAGCAAAAGGCAGGAATCGAGGACAACCCCAAGGCTCCTGGCTCCAGCACATGGGAGAGCAGAGGGTCTTGTGCTGTGACGATGAGGAGCCTAGGATGAGCCTTTAGGATGTATTGGAGATTTGGGGTGCTTCTTAGAAATCCCACGTGGACGTGCCACACAGTCAGTGTGAGGTTTGGATCTGGGGTTCAGGGGTGAGGTCAGGGCTGGAGGTGTTAATCTGGGACTGTCAGCAGATGGAACTTAAAAGCCTGGCAGTGAATGAGATCCCTAATTACAGTAGCTGATATTTACTCAGTGAATCCCATGCATCGACGCTGTGTTGGTTTCTTTACGTTTATCAACTCATTCATTCCCCTCAACCATTCTGTGTACTACCATTCTCATTTGTCTCCCTTTTTATAGATGGGGAAACTGAGGCATGAAGAGATCACATAACTTAGGAGAAGTTCTTAAAGCCATCACTGTTTTTTTTTTTTTTTTTTGTCTTTTTGTCTTTTTCCGTGTCCGGCAACGGATCGCAACCCTCAGTGTTGCCCCCGTACTGGACCAGGGACCGGCAACGGGATTGCAACCCTCGGTGCTGCTCCTGCGCCTTCCTCAGCCAGTGAGCGGGAACCGGTCTGTATGTGGGATCTGAACCCTCAGGCGGGAGCGCCGCCGCGCTTCCCAAGCGGCGCACTTATCCAGTGCGCCACCGGGCCGGCCCTAAAGCCATCACTGTTGAAGGGAGGCTTTGCATCCAGGCAGAGAGCTCCTGGGCACTCTCCAAGGCTGAACTGAGGGCAGCCACCAACCTCCAGCCAGAAAAAAGCCAGGCCCTCAGTCGTACAGCTGCAAGGACATGAATTCTGCCAACAACCCTAGGGTGGTTGGAAGCAGAGCCCTCCCCAGCCAAGCCTGCAGTTGGAAACACAGCCCAGCTCAGACGACAACTGAATGCCAGTACTGTGCAAGACCTTCTCCCCACACCATGCACAGACTTATTCCTTTGCTTCTTTTCTCTTTCCAAGCAGCATTTAATACCCACTTTAAACTGGTTTTGCAGCTCTACAGTGTTTTGTCTGGGAGCGATGTGTGTGCCCATGCATGTGTGTGCATATGTGTGAGTACATGTGTGTTTTCTAGTGGTAAGCCACAGATTATGGAAAGTGCAGGGATTGTGGAGTTAGGTGCTGTGTAGAGTCAGAGTTTCAGCCACACCATTGTGCTTGTCCACACAGTGTCATACAATCAGGCATAAGACCTGGATGAAGCTCAGCATTGGAATTTGGGGAATGCCAGCCCCCTTCAGTCCCTTAGTGAAGGACCTCTGGATTGTAATCTCCAGTGCCAACCTCAGTGGTCAATAAATATTTGTGGAATAAATGAACAAGTGCATGTTTGAAGAGCCACCTGCAGGAACTATTTTCTCAGGCTGCTTCTCTTTCTACAACCCACCCTTGCACAAAGACTTTAAATTTTGATTTATAGCTGATGCACAGACCCTCCAACCCAGGCCCGTGACAAGCTGTGGCCTTAGCCTTTCAGGTCTGTGTGGTTTTGTATTAGTTTTCACTGCTGCGTAACAAGTTGCCACACATTTAGTGGCTTAAAACCACTATGATCTCACTTATGATCTTGCTGTTTCTGTTGGCCAGGGTTTGGGTGTATTTCCCTGGTCTGCTCAGGGTCTCACACAAGACTGCAATCCAGTTGTCGGCTGAGCTGTGTTTTCATGTGCAGGCTCGGCCAGGGAGGAATCTGTTCCCAAGTTCTCTCGGGCTGTCGGCAGAATTCATTTCCTTGTGCCTGTAGGACTGAGGGTCCAGCTTTTTGCTGACTGCCAGCTGGATGCCTCCCATTGCTCCTTGCTAGGTGGGAATCCTCAGCATGGCTGCTCATGGCCTCTAGCCAGCCAGGAGGACCCCTGGCACCAGTCTGCTAAGACAGAGTGCTTTGTAAGGCCATGATGGAGTTTGGATGTGTTGTCCCCTCCAAAACTCATGTGGAAATTTGATCTCCAATGTGGCGTGTTGGAAACTGACTGAGTCATGGGGGCGGATCCCTCATGAATGGATTAATGCTCTCCCTGGGGGAGGGGGGATTAATGAGTGAGTTCTTGCTCTATTAGTTCCTGCGAGAGCTCGTTGCTTAAAAAGACCCTGGCACCTCCTCTCTCTCTCTTGCCACCTCTTGCCATGTGATCTGCTTGTACCCGTTGGCTGCTGCCACTTTTCTGCCGTGAGTAGAAGCAGCCTGAAGCCCATGCCAGATGCAGCTGTCCCGGAATCGTAAGCCAAATAAACCTCTGTTCTTTATAAATTACCTAATTTCAGGTATTCTGTTATAGCAAAACGGACTAAAACAAGCCACCTAATCATGGAGGGACATCCTGTCGCTTTCCTGTATTCCACTGGTTAGAAGCAAGTCGCTGGTTAGGGTCCCTCCCACACTCTAGGGGAAGGGGCCACACAAAGGTGTAGACACCAGGAGGGGGGCAGCCACCAGTGGGTAACTTCTGCCAGTTGCCCAGGAGTCAATGTGGAGCTTACTCCCCTCCAGGGAGCTTCCAGGATTTCTGTGCTCACCTCCATGTTGTGGTGGAAGGAGGGAGACCTTGCTCCTGTGACCTCAGAGGGAGGGTTATCACGGAGATTTGGGGTGGGGATCAGCCCAGCATCTCCTGCAGGCACTGAGGCTAGGCACATTGGCAGACCAGGTCCTTGTCCCCAGGGAGTCGGCACGCTCATGGAGGAGACAGGTGATAAACAAGGGGGCTGAGAGGTAGAGGAGAGAATTTCAACTGGATTGTTACACAAGGGAAATCAACAAGGTGATGGGTACAGGCCGACCGGGGAGTCTAAAGCGGTCCTTAGAGCGACTGGTGAGGCTTCTCTGAGCTGGTGGCATGTGGGCCCCTGGTGGCAGGAGGGCTCATGGGACTGCTCTGTGTGGGGAGGGGGTGGGTGGGCAGGCCTCACTGTGTCCCCCCTCCCATCTCTCGAACCTCTCCTGTTCTATTATTCAGCTCCGGCAGCAGGAGCAGGAGAGAAAAGCCCCGTCAAGCCTGCAGGCACGGTGATGCGAGGCTCACCAAACACAGTGTCCTTTCTGCAGTCAGCACGGGGCTCCTGGGCATGGGTGCCGCTCACACACCCTCGCGTTTCCCAGGTGGCTCCTTCTCTCGGGCGTTGGCCTGGACCCTCGGTGCCGCAGTCCCTTCCCTCCGAAGAAAAATTCCTGCTTAACATTTTATGATTCCCAGAAATTTAAGTATTTTTTAAAGTGGCTCAGAGAAGAGCAAACCAAATAACTGATTGTCTAGGGGAGACGGCTGGGTGGGAGCCTTCAGGCTCACGAGCTCCCCGACAGCTCATATTGCACCTGGCCATGACTATTGACATTTGTGCTATGTAATTCTTTGCTGCTGGAGGGAGGGTGTCTTGATCGCCTCCTCCCTACCTCGATGGTGAAGGAAGGACCCCCCACATGACATAGCACGAGGTGGATGAACACAGCCCCTGTTGCTGATTGACAGTGGTTTATCAGCCATGTAGATGCGCAGCCAGAGGAGAGGACACCACAGGCTGTGCAGGGCCACGTGGGCTGCACTGGGAGCAGAGAGAGCCTGCAGGGGCTGTGGAAGGCTGGCTTAGCCGTGACAAGAGGGCAGGTGGCCCCTAGTTCCCATGGGACAGTGTCGTTGGCCTGTTCTAATCGTTTTGCGGGCTGGCAGGGAGGATTGGTTGGGGATCAGGAGGGGTGCTGCTGGTCTGGCTGGTGGAGGAACTAGCTGGGTGGGAGCCTTTCCCCTGGGTGAGGGTGTATCTGGTAAAAGCAGGGGACTCACATTTCAGGGACCACATGTGAAATTTCAGGCCTTACGGTACTGGGGACCGTTCGTTGTGGGATGGTTAGCAGCCTCCCAGCCAACACCCCCAAAGTTTCAGTAGCACCCCCTCCACCCCATTGTGATAAACAAAAATCCTTCCAGATATTGCCAGATGTCCCCCGGGGAGCTGGGGGTGGAATGGACTTTGGTTGAGAACCACTGGTCTAGCTTTACCATTTTCTGAAGTCAGAACTGAGAGACAGGTGATCACACCCACAGGACACTTTTGGTGGTTCCCTGCTTCTGCCCGCCTCCACTGTGTCCCCTTGTCCCCTGCATGGTTCCCTGGCCCCCCCGGTGGGTCTCTTCATGGTCCTAGACACATTACAGCTCCTGTGGCTCCCTGCTACGTCACCCCCTCATCCGTCCACCTGTCCCCGTCTACGCTTCACCAAGCCCTGGTGACTGCCACAGAGGCTTGGTGGACCCCCACCAAATGCATGTTAACCCCCCACCAGCACCTTTGAGTTCCCTGTGTCCAGCATCCCTCTAGGCACAGAACATTTTGCGCCTAATGAAATCCCACTTATTTCTGAAGACGGAGGCTCCTTCCCCTCTGTGCACCCGCGGGGCTCTCAGAGGCCTCATTACAGGAGTGACAGTCACTCCGCAAATGCTCACAGAGGCGCCCTGCATGTCACGCCCTGTCTGAGGTGCTGGAATCACGGAGCTTTGTGGCTGACCGTTCATATGACTTTTGCGCCTAATGAAATCCCACTTATTTCTGAAGACGGAGGCTCCTTCCCCTCTGTGCACCTGCGGGGCTCTCGGAGGCCTCATTACAGGAGTGACAGTCACTCCGCAAATGCTCACAGAGGTGCCCTGCATGTCACGCCCTGTCTGAGGTGCTGGAATCACGGAGCTTTGTGGCTGACCGTTCATATGATTGTCTCCCCAGTGCATAGACGTGAAGTGCTGGAAATCAGGGGCTGGGACACTTTTCTCTGTGTCCCTCTTGCACAGTAGTCGCTCAATAAGTTCTAGCCGAGCGACTGAAGGCTCCGTCCTCCACACGCCTTGGCTGTGCTCCCCAGACTTTCTGCCTTTGCTCCTGCAGTCCTTCCTGTCTGGAGAGACAGCCGAAAGTGTCACCTTCATCTGACGCCCGCCATAAAGTCCCTCTCCCCAGCCTTGTTTTCTGTGGCATTTGGAACGCCACAGCACTGTCTTCTACTGTACAGTGTGAACGTGACTTTTCCCTACTGGGCTGGATGTCCCTCTCGAGTGGGGACGACTTGTTAAATGTCCTTGCATCCTGTCGGTGTGCAGCTTTATGCCAGGTGGGGCAGCTGCGTCGGGAGAGAGCACCGGGCTCAGATGCCTGCAGGGCTCACCTTGGCTCCGCTGCTGGCTTGCCCGTGACCTCGGGTCACGTGCTGTTCTCGAGCCTCGCTCTCTTTTCCTTGTTTGTCACAAGAATGACTTGGGCTCGGATGTCTCCAGGCCCCTCCCAGCACACGGCTTGTGGGATTGATTCTGCGTGGGTTTGTGCTGCAGAAAGAGTATTTCTGGACACTGTTCAGTTATTGCCTGACCCTTCACGTGGATTTTTGTGTCACGTTGACTGTTTTTATGACAAGGTCTGACCAGGGCTGGGGTGGGAGTGTTTGCACTCGGACACGTGATGTGTTGAGCTTGCCTGGATATGTGTTTCTGTGTCCGCCTTGATTTCTGCCTGACCTTTTGGGCGGAGGTGCTTTTCCATGAGCGCCGTGGCACTGTGGTAATTGCCTCGGAGCAGCCTTGTAGACACAGCTACGCTGCCATCAGGCCTGACCACAGACAGCACATCTAAACCACAAATCTGCTATTGATTATTCTTCATTATGGCAGTGCAGGGCTTTCCCTCTTGTTTTCTTCCCCATGATTAAAAGCAAGTGTTGCTGGAAACTAAAGGAAGCTTTATTGTTCTTTCCTTAAATCAATGTTGCTGCTTTCTATAAAACCAAAGAGAGAAGAAAGGAACAGTCCTGCAAACATTTTTATTTGCCAAGTTAAGCTGAGCTCCAGGGACACATGCATCTTAGCACTTAGAAGTTAGCTCTAAAACTTGTTTGCAAGAAGTTTCTGGGGAAAACTTTTTAATAAAGGGCCCTAAAAAAGAGACCCATTCAATTTTCCCCAATTATACATGGAAAGTAACTCTGCTCACTCCTTAGTTTTCTCCTCTGCCTCAGGTCTTCTCAGGGCTGGGTTTGAATCAAAGCCTGCACAAGAGGGAAGAAAAGCTTTGTGATCTCTTTTCTGAGGGTGACTTGCAGCAAATTAGAAAGAAATGAAATATTCCCACAATATCCAAGTGCCTTTATTTGGGCTCCCACATTAGCAATGATGCTTTTATATTTCTCATATTGCAGGGCTGTTTGACCAGTCTTCCAGAACAGAGTCATAGGTGGCATTTGTTCAATTCTGACTGAGATTCGGGTTTGGGTCCAGTGCGGATCTCACAAAGAGGCCAAGCCTGCTCCTGGTCCTTAGCTGCGTGCATCAGTCACAACAGGGACTCGGGAGAAGCAGACCAGGCTGCTAGGGTGCAGGACTGGAGAGGTGCAAGTGCTGACCCTGTGCTGCGCGGCCCTGAGACAGCCCCCTAGGAGCAAGGGGGTGCCCGGCCCGCCTTCACCTTGTTTCGTCCCCACGTCAGTCTGACTGAATTAGCAACTGGCCTGTTGGTCAAACAATTCCAGGCTAGATTTTTGGAATGGATTCATGGGGAGTTGGATTGACTGGCGGATCCAGTACTACAGCTGACTCGGTTTTGCACAGACTGACCCTTGGAACGTTCAAATTACTGGGATGGGAGGAGTAAGGGAGGGTTCTTTCAGGGGATTGGATAGAGTATGGGGTGACATTTAAATATTTCCTCCAGCTATGTCATGGATTGAATCGTGTCCCCACCCCCACTCCCATTCGTGTGTTGACGTCTCACCCTTAGATCCTCAGATGCGAACTCATTTGGAAGTAGGTTCACTGCAGATGAGATTAGTTAAGATGAGATTAGGTCGGAGTAAAGGGCCTGATCCATAACGACTGGTGGGTGTCCTTATAAAAAGGGGAAATTTGGACACAGATACACACACAGGGAGACCACCATGAGAAGATTGGAGCGATGCAGCCACAAACCAAGAAACTACCAGAAGTCGGGAGAGAGGCCTGGAGCGGAGCCTCCCCTGGAGACTTCAGAGAGAGCAAGGCC
>NW_007732004.1:141016-143375 GCF_000696425.1 Galeopterus variegatus
CGGAGTAAAGGGCCTGATCCATAACGACTGGTGGGTGTCCTTATAAAAAGGGGAAATTTGGACACAGATACACACACAGGGAGACCACCATGAGAAGATTGGAGCGATGCTGCCACAAACCAAGAAGTCGGGAGAGAGGCCTGGAGCGGAGCCTCCCCTGGAGACTTCAGAGAGAGCAAGGCCCTGCCAACGCCTTGGTTTTGGACTTCCGGTCTGCAGAATTGTGAGGCTGTCAGGCCACCCAGCTTGTTAGGGCAGGCTTAGAGAACTAGCGTGTCATATTTTTCCAAAAGCCTTTCTGTGTTTTTCACAGGGTGGTGTCTCTGTTTTCACTGGGCTATTTGGGTAACAACGCGATTATATTCACCCTCTTTTGATTGTACCGTATTTAGTATCTTTGGACAGTGTTAAAGTCAAGCCTGTTCTTTTAGCAGGAGCAATTTCAGCAGAGATCGGATCTGCTCTTTGGGACCAGGTAGGGCAGGGGCTCCATCCGGAGACCACTGCCCACGGCTCTCGGCAGCCGTGCCCATTTGAGTCCACACAGCGTGTGTGGCTGGTCATTCTTCAGAGGGAAGGGGTATGATCTTCTCTGCCAATTGCTGTATGTTTTCCTCCCAGAGATTGTTGGGATGTGTCACATCAAAGGCCAGGTACTGCACAGAACGGGGCCGTGCCCTCATGCTAATGATAAACCGTGGTGTTCACAGAAAGCTCGCGTCAGGGAGAATTTTCGGAACTCGTCGCTGGGCTAAGAGTGCATGGCGAGCGTACTGAGAGCACCGAGCAGCGGAAACACCACCTATCTGCAGACTGCGTAGGATGCGCTAACGCGGTGCAGGAGGCCCTGGCTGGTGAATGCCACCGAAAGTTCAGCCTGCTGCTGTCACTCTGCGGTGCTTTAAGTTGAAAACTGAGCGTAGACGCGTGGGGGCGCCAGCGGTAGGATTCAGAGCACACAGATGCTGCTCTGCACTCTGGATGGCTGCACCTAACGGAGCTCGGACCTGCCGAGGAGACCAGCTTTCTCGGTCATTATGGGAGACCATCGTGCCGTGTGTCAGGACCCGGCCGTGGGGCTCCTGCCGAACACAGCGCCCCAGTGTGTAAACACGTGTGATACTTCTCCAGATCCAGTGAAACCTCATCGACGCGCTCATCTGAAGTGACTGCAGGGACCGTTTTGTGTGGAGGTTGTCATTGTCACACCGTGCAGTGAAAGGGACCTTTGCATACCATTTGCAAATTCTTTTTCCAAGTTGGTCACATGGAAAGTCAGACTGGTAAGCAGAAGGACAAGCGGAACCAGGGAGGAGCAAAGATGACCCTGACATGTCATTGAAAAATCGCTTTTTGCCATTTTTAATGAGAGGAGGGAGAGTCCCAGGCACAGATGACAGGCACTAGAAAATCAGCCTCTAAAGAATCAAGGGTCAGGAATAGCAGCCGTCGCGGTGTTTAGGGAGCATCTGCCGTGTGGCCCGTGCTGGGCTGCTGTGCCACCTTGCCCCATCCTCCTGTCAGCATGCCACATGGTTCCAGTACTTTCCTCGTTGTACAGATGAGGCGATGGGTGCTCAGAGCCCCAGAGGAGCTTGTCCAGGCTGGGACTTGATGGAGCACAGGTTTGCCTCTGCACCTGAGTCCAAAGCTTTAATGCTGCATGTATGAGTTTCTGGTGACTGCCGTGACAAATCACCACAGACTGGGTGGCTCAAACCGTAGAAACTAATTTCCCTGCAGTTCTGGAGGACGAGAGTCTGAGATCGAGCTGCGGGCAAGTCTATGTTCTGTCTGACGTCTCCAGGAAGAAGCCCTCCCTGTCCCCTTCAGTGTCTGGGGGTTTCCAGCAGTCCTTGTCATTCCTTGGCCCAGATGCATCTCTCCAACCCTGCTCTGTCACACAGCTGCCCTCCTCCTGCCTGTGTCTGTGCTTTCTCTTCTTATAAGGACTCCAGTCCTTGGATTTAAGTCCCGTCCTCATCTAGTATAACCTCATTTTAACCAGTTCGCATCTGCAAAGAACCTCTTTCCAAATAAAGTCACATTCAAACAAGGTCACACTCCCAGGTACTGGGGTTGGGACTTCAGTACATCTTTTTTGGGGGATGCAATTTAACCCACAGCACCACTTAGTACTTCTGTCACACTGCTGTCAGGGGGAAGTTCCAGAAACAGTGGCAGCATTAGAATGGAAATGGACACCCCGGGCAGCAGCGGTCTCCTGACATCTTCTCCCACTTGCCCACAAACGTCTCTGCGTTTGCTGCTGTGAGCGATGGGCCTGCAAAGGCGCCTGCAGTGCACCCTTAAATGTCAGGGGTGAACCATGTAGTGCGGCTGTTGCTGTGTGTTCTGA
>NW_007732004.1:144004-150788 GCF_000696425.1 Galeopterus variegatus
TCTAACTCCCAGAAATGTGAGTGTGACCTTATCTGGAAAAAGGGCTTTTGCAGATGTAATGAAGTCAATAAACTTTGATATGAAATCATTCTGGCTTATCAGGGTGGATCCTAAATCCAGTGACAGGTGTTATAGGTAAAATTGTGTCCCCTCAAAAAGGTATTTTGAAATCCTAATTCCCAGTACCTCAGAATGGGACTGTATTGAAAATAAGGTCTTTACATCCTAATCAAGTTAAATGAGGTCACCAGGGTGAGCCCGAATCCAGTGTGACTGGTGTCCCTATCAAGGGGATTTTGGTCACAGAGACACACAGAGGGAACACGAGGTGAGGACACGGGGTAAGGATGGTTATCTACAAGCCAACAGACACCTGAGACCACCAGAAGGGGGAAAGAGAAGGCTGACGCAGACCCTCCCTCACAGCCTCAGAAGGAACAAGCCCTGCCCACACCTTGGTCTTGGGCTTGTGGCCTCTGGACCATAGAGAATAAATATATGTTGCTTGAAGCCTCCCAGTTTGCGGTAATTTGTTATGGCAGCCCCAGGAAACTAATCTAGGACCTCTTCTGTAGGTGCAGATGAAGGGAGGGCTAGTGAATTAGGTAAGGATCAGCCCTCAGAGGACTCTGCGCCCGTGGAGTCTGAGTTTGGGGACACATTTCTTACCTTTGTATGTTTCACTTTCCTTCTCCTCTAAGCAGGGTTAGTGATGGGAACACGTGCTGGCCAGCTCGGGCTGCCGTGACAAACACCACGGACTGGGCAGCCTCCACACCAGGAGCGGAGGGTCTCACGGCTCTGGAGGCTGGAAGTCCAAGGTCAAGGAGTGGGCAGGGTTGGTTCCCTCTGTGGCTGTGAGGGAGGGTCCACTTCATGCCTCTGTNCCCTCACCTCCACCTGCCCCCACCTCCACCTGCCCCCACCTCCACCTGCCCCCACTCTATCTGTCCTCACCTCTATCTGTCCTCACCTCTACCTGCCCTCACCTCCATCTGCCCCCACCTCTATCTGCCCTCACCTCTACCTGCTCTCACCTCTATCTGTCCTCACCTCTATCTGCCCTCACTTCCACCTACCCCCACCTCCACCTGCCCCCATCTCTACCTGCCCAGGCCACGCCCAGACCTATTAAATCTGAATCTGCCAGCATTGTTGTTTGAAGGAACCCCAGGTGATCTTGCTGATGCTGAGAATTATGGATGCAAAACCCAAAGCCACAGGAGGCACAAAGAGATTGTCATTGTCTAATGGCGGGGAGGCTTCATCTATGAAAGGCCTGGGGGTGAGCAGGTGGAGTGAAGCTACACTGGACAATAAAGCCCGACCCCAAGGGACAGTAGGGGGCTGAATGCCCCCCTGCCAAAATAAAAAGTTATGTGTACCTTCTAACTCCCAGAAATGTGAGTGTGACCTTATCTGGAAAAAGGGCTTTTGCAGATGTAATGTAGTCAATAAACTTTGATATGAAATCATTCTGGCTTATCAGGGTGGATCCTAAATCCAGTGACAGGTGTTATGGGTAAAATTGTGCTGGCCAGCTCGGGCTGCTGTGACAAACATCATGGACTGGGCAGCCTCCACACCAGGAGCGGAGGGTCTCACGGCTCTGGAGGCTGGAAGTCCAAGGTCGAGGAGTGGGCAGGGTTGGTTCCCTCTGTGGCTGTGAGGGAGGGTCCACTTCATGCCTCTGTCCAGCTGCTGGTGTTTGCTGGTGATCCTTGGCTGTGTCTGCATCACTCCAACCTCAGGCTCTGTCATCACGAGGCCATCTTCTCCCTGTGTGTCTGTCTTCTCTTCTTATGAGGACAGGAGTGATACTGGATTAGAGCCCACCCTCATGACCTTATCTTCACTTGATTGCATGTGCAAAGGCCCTCTTTCCAAATAAGGTCATGTTCAGAGGGATGGCACTTCAACATACTGCTTTGGGGGACAGTTCAATCCACAGCAGGCCCCTCATGGGCTGTGGTGAGGACTCAAGGAAATGGTGCAGGTGGAGCACTGGGCATGTAGCCACTCACTGACCAGAGCAGCACCAGTGCTGTCTGTCATCCTGCTGCCAGCGGCCTGCAAGCCATGCAGGGGATGGAGCCTGCGCCCCAGATGGGCCAGTCAGGGAGAGTCTCATCTGAGCTCAGCCAAGGTGAGAAAGAACTAGAGGCGGGCTGGGTGCCTGCTACGTGGTGCTGGGTGGTTTTCGTTGGTGCTGCCACCCGTAGAACACCTGTTGCCTCAGCCTGGCAATGCTCCATTTTCCCCTTCCCTGTCGTTTCTCTTCCCCTCTGCCTTCCGGGGCTCCCCGGCTCAGATCTACACTGAGATGGTCTGTGCTTTCAGATCCAGTTTCCCATCCGCTCCTCCTTGAACCCTGCGTGGAGAGCATCTTGATCCACGTTTCTGCAGAAGGCTGGTGATCTGCTATGTTCACAGGGAAAGAGGAGGCAGGGCTGGGATTTGAACACAGCTCTGTGTATCTGGGCCCGAGAATCTGGTTCCTCCTGAGACTGCAAGGCACTGTGGATTCTAGAAAACCATGGGTTAAGCTCGTGCAAGGCAGAGTCCTTGCTTTCCTGAATACCAGCCAGGGCACTGAGCGGCCGCGGAGGCAGTGAGCACAGAATGGAGATTGCGTCCTGGAGCCTCAGGGTCCTCTGCACTCGCCATGGGGCTCCGGGGGCTGCTTCTGCCCTGGTTCGTTTGGGAAGGGAGGTCTCCAGCAAGTGGGCTCTGGTGGGAGGCGGGGTGGAGCATGCCTTCCCTTCATGGGTGTGGGCATCTTCCTGGGGAGACAGTGTCACTGCCATCCATCCTCACGGTGGCCTGGGACCCCCAGAACAGTTAAGAACTGCAGGCTTAGGAGCCATCGTTGGGTTTGATCCCACATGAAATAACTAAGCTATGGCAATATTGCTGACGTCCGATCCATGAATACGTAATAGCTCCCCGTTTTGTGTCTGCCCCATTCACAGGCCATATCCCCTTTACTGTTTGTGGGTGCAGCTCTGAAGCGTGGGATGGAGATTGCTGTGGGGGCTGCGGGGGCAGGGGTGGCAAGATCTGGAGCGGAGGAGCCGTCAGGAGAAAGGTTTGAGCCTGGCTTTGTCCCCAGCGAGGGCCCCTGCTCTCGGCCAACACACTAGCTCTCAGGGCTGGTCTCCTGTCAAGATGGACAATGCATTGCTGGAGGCAGGGACAGAGCGGGGACGACCCCGGCTCCAGGGTCAGGGGCTGGGTCTGACCCTTACCAGTGGATCATTAGCCTCCTGGGGCTGACCACAAACAGGGGGTCTTACAATGACAGCAATTTGTTCCCTCACAGTTCTGGAGGCCAGAAGTCTGAGATCAAGATGTTGACAGGACTGTGTTCCCTTTGAAACCTGCAAGGAAGAGTCCTTCCTTGCCTTAGCTTCTGGTGCTTTGTGGGGAAAGTTTGGCCTTCCTTGGTTTACAGCTGCATGACTCCAACCTCTGCCTTCGTTGTCACTTGGCATTCTCCCTGTGTGACTTTGTCTTCACATGGCTGTCTTCCTAGAAGGACACCGGTTGTATTCGATTTAAGGTCCAGTGTAACCTCATCTTAATTACCTCTGCAGAGTTCCTATTTCCAAATGAGGTTCTGTTCTCAGGCACTTGGGGTTAGGAGTCCACATATCTTTTGGGGGGGACACAATTTTATCCGTAACTGTCACCTTGGGTAAGTGACCTTTCCTGGGTTTTCATTGCCTCCTCTGTTAAGTGGAGATAGCAGTCGTGCCTACCTCAGAGGGCTGTTTTGAGGATTGAAAGAGCAAACTGATGTGCATCTCTGTCGTGATGCTGTGTAAGCATTCACTGTTATCAGTCACTCCTAACCTGCGGTCCCGGACTGTCGAGACTCACAGGCAGTGACAATGGGACTGTGCAGAGACAGCTCATGTTGCTTAGTGGGACCGATGGGCCACCACGTGGACGCAGGATGATAGAATAACCCCGTGATCTTGCCAATCAGAGGCGTTGCAGGTCTGTCTTGTCCCTTTGATGAATAAACACAAGGAAATGTGCTAATCTTTTAAATACATGCGATTATTTTTTGGTGGATTATCTCTCAGTACCTGGAGTCAGTAGAGGAGAATAAAAGACGAGCCTGCTGGCTGGTTAAAAGGTTGGGAATCCTCTCTCTGAAGCTCCCTGGGAGGGGGATGGGCAGGTGTCCTCCAAGGAGAGCCAGGGTCTGGCTGCTGTCCATGTTTTCCCAGTTTTTGACAATCTCAAAGATGAATCGGATCTAGGCAGCTCTCAGACCTCGCAGGATAAATCACGATGCCTCTGTGAATAGCGCCCAAGGAGCACCTGTGGATTTGTTTATTTTGCAGATAACGAAGGACAAAAAAGCTATTTATTTATCTATCTATTTATTTATTTATTATGGTTTCCACATTTGTTAGCAAAAGAAACTAAAGTTTTGTTTTTATTTCCGTTATAACTGGGAGAGAGCTTGGATTCTATTTTCTGAAGTCTTTGTTGTTGCATCCATTGTCCGACTTATGACTTGAGCTTGTCTTCCAGGTCAGGCTATCAGGGTGAAACCTGTTAGCATTTGTATCATTCACCAAAATCTGCAATTCTCTACTTCCACTTACCTGGGAATGTTCACTTTCTGGCCTGTTTCACTTAGAAGCGGCCACGTGACTTGCTTTGGCCAATGAAACATGGGTGGAAGTGATGCTTCTGGGTGGAAGCGTTTGATTGCTGGTTTGCAAAGCTCCAGCCCTCCTTTCCTCACCGTGTGATCTTGGAAGCATCTACTGATATGAATTGTCCCACAGTTGCTGAGCCCAGCCGTAGGGGACAGCGGCCCTGCAGAGCTGTGCTGACTTTGCCTGAGTGAGAAACAGACTTGTGTGTGTCATGTCACTGACATTTTGGGTTTTTTGGTTACTGCTGATGTCCTACCCCATCTGGATAGGGGCACTGATTTTACATATTTCCCAGAAGAGGTGTATGAGCATAGAGACCCAGAAAAAGTTAGGACACCTGACATCTAATTCTGACTTCACCAGGCAAGGGTACCCACCTACCTCCTGTGGCTGGCAGAATAACATCCTCCAAAGATGTCCTTATCCTAATCCCTGAAACCTGTGAATATGTGGCCTTTCACGGCAAAAGGGACTTTGTAGATAGGTTTTAAAGTGGCTAAATTCCTTTTCCTCCCCTTGTTTTAATTTTTTTTTTTTTTTTTAGCTAATATCTGCCTGTATGTAAAAGTTGTGTTAAATGTTAACAGCTGAATGCATTTCTGCACTCTGTAGCTCTGTAGTCACAAGCCTGTCAGTTTTTAACCTTCCTGTGTTAGTGAAAGACTGGGATAAACCACAGCCTGACAGCAGTTTCCTGTGTAGATGAGAGACAAAGTTGCCTTTTAGTTTGTGCTAAAGAAGACCCTTACCCAAAAAGCCCCTTTACCCAGTTTTAACCACCCATGCTACATAACCACAGTAACCCAGTTTTGCCCACCTGTTAGAGACCCCTACTCAAAACCTCATACCCACTTTTTGGAAGTAGTCTCACTCTTAGACTACACTTCCTGTCCTTGCAAAGCCCCCTACCCAAAGCCGCTGACCCAGTAAACCACCTGTTAAAGACCCCCAATTTAGGTAACTCTGCCTGAATACAGACAGAGCCAATAGAAATGCTTGCTTGTTTGCTTGCTCAAAAAGGTGTATAAGTCTAATTCCCCCGGCATTCGCAGCTCAGGGTTTTAGAACACTAGTTCCCCTGAGACCCGCCAGTGTAAAAGACCATCTGTGTTCTCCACTTCTCTGAGTGACTGCGTTTCCTTTGGTGACTCCTTCCATAACAGTTTAAATTAAGGATCTTCAGATGGGGAGGTTATCCTGGGTTATCCAGGCGGGCTCAATGTCATCACAAGGGTCCTCTTATAAGGGCACTTCAAAAAGTTCGTGGAAAAATGGAATTGAAAGATAATAGGGATCTTTCCATGAACTCTTTGCAGTACCCTTGACTGTGTGTGCATGTGTGTGTGTGTGTGTGTGCACGTGCGTGTGTGTGTATACAGTCGTCTCTTGGCATACACGTGGGGTTGGCTCCAGGACCTCCTCCGGATTCCGAAACCTGAGGATGCTCAGGTGTCTGATAGAAAATGGCATAGTATTTGCACATAATCTATGCACATCCTCCTGTCTACTTTAAATCCATTCTAGATGACTTATAAGACCTAATACAAAGTAAATGATATGTAAATAGTTGCAATACTGGATTGTTTAGACAATAGTGACAAGAAAAAAGTCTGTACGTGTTCAGAACAGACACATTTTTTTTTCAAATATTTCTTATCCACGTTGGCTGATGTGAAAATCATGGATACAAAGGGCTGACTGTACGTATGAATTTGTTTAGTTTCAGTTGGGGAGAACTACATTTAGTGGCTTATTTGGGAATTCATCTGATAGCACATTATCACCAGGGCCCCTAGTGTCAAAGGGTGGCTTAGAATTAGAGATAATTGAAACTCTTCCTTCGCTTAATGAACCCTCATGTAAGGCCTCCAGGAGTGGAGACCTTGGTTTTCATAAGCACTGCCACAAACACTGACTAAGAACCACCCCCATTGGGCCGGCCTGGTGGCGCACTGCTACAGTGCGCCGCTTGGGGGTGCAGTGGCGCTCCCACCGAGGGTTCGGATCCCACATACAGACCGGTTCCCACTCACTGGCTGAGCGAGGTGCGGGCACAGCACCGAGGGTTGCGATCCCGTTGCCGGTCCCGGTCCGGTACGGGCGCG
>NW_007732004.1:151788-152713 GCF_000696425.1 Galeopterus variegatus
AAAAAAAAAAAAAAAAAAAAGAACCCCCCCCCAGAGAGTCTGGCTAATTTCTGCCCTCCATTCTCACAGCCCCCTTCTCTAGCTTTCATTGCTATGACGTTTTTGTGCCTCCATCCCCAACAAACAGAGATATGAAGGATGACCACAGAGAACTGAGTGCAGAAACGGCCTTCAGGTTGGAAGTTCATGAAAGAAGATGAGCAGGGAGCCCTGGAGGACCCCAGGTCAGTACTGTGAAACCAGGGCCTCCCCATCAGGGCTTCTGCAAAGCACATGGTGGCTCCCGGTGTCCTGCAGAATAATTACATCTGACAGGTAACTTCTGCCTTGGATTTGGCATTCTCTCTGTTATTTGTTTGATTTCAGGTTTCGAGTGTATGTGATAAGGACACAGTTTGAAATGTGAACTATTTTCATAGATACACACTCTGGGATTATGCAGTGTTTATTAAACTGCACTTGCAAAGCAGACATCTTTTAATTAGCAAACACCCTTCCCCCTCTGCAGAGTACATCTGACAATGTCATGCTGCTGATGGAGGAAGTCGACACCCTTCCCCCTCTGCAGAGTACATCTGACAATGTCATGCTGCTGATGGAGGAAGTCGAAGGTGACAGATGCTGGATGTGGAAGGCCAGGTGAAGTCACCACGAAGGAAGCGAGAGGGCTTGATTGTTAAAATCCTGCCGTTGCTTCAAAATGTAATTTACCACCACGCCCCTGGCATGATCTCCAGGTTTCTCAGGGTCCAATTCACTGCAGGCTGAAGCTCACCTCAGATTTTTTTTTTCGTTAAACTTTTATTTTGTCAATATACAATGTATATGATTATTATGGTCCATCTTCAACACCTCCCTCCCTCTTCCCTCTCCCCCCTCCCCCCCAAGAATGTCCTTTCCGTTTGCTTGTTGTAACAACTTCAAA
>NW_007732005.1:0-3730 GCF_000696425.1 Galeopterus variegatus
CAGTAAACTAAATGTCCCCTTAAATCCCTTTCAATCTTATAATTCTATCAAAATAAAACATCTCTACACAACATAATGATGCATATAACAAAAACCTTCACATTCCTATTGCTTGAATAGGCTTAATCTGGCTTATAACGTACTCATAGAGCTGGCAAGAGATTTTTTTTCTCAGTAATATGGTGGTTTCTTAATCCTTCTAGAATTATGTCAGAGACTTAAGAGGCCCCCAAAATCAAGGAGAAGGCAAGGAAATATCCTAATCATTGGTGTTAGAGTCACCACTCAGCTGCTCACTACTTATGAGAGGGGCAGTCCCATTAACTCTGGGCCAAGAATGTACAGGGGGATGTTTAGTTTCAGAGCCCAAATCCATGGCTCTTGGTGTTTAGTTCCCATGACATCTGTATTCCACCATATAGAGGTCCTGTCACCTCTACCAGTGCGGACTTCTAGAGAAATGGAGAATTCATTACTTCACGGAACCATCACCCCTGGCCACCCACAAAATTGGGTAGTAACTCAAATATGTATACGTGTGTGTATATATATCTAATAAATGTATATATGCAATAACAACTATTATACATTATTTATATTATATGTTTTAAATATTTAAATATAAACGTTTAAATATTATTTAATGTTTAATGTATGTGTATGTATATTATATTCAGTATATTATACAAATAAAATGTTAGAATAATGTGGCAACTTGCTACTCTTTTTTTGCATATATTTTTTTGAAATGTTATATGTGGTCAAATGTTTCTTCATTTTATTAACTCTTAGCCAGTTTTGGTAAAATTATATAAATAAAAATAACCCAGTAATAATAGAAAAATAATTGATGCTCATGCTTTTGGTATACCTGTTTCCCAATGTTCATTGCAGCACTCTTCACAATAGCCAAGAGCTGGAATCAACCCAAATGTCCATCATCGGATGAGTGGATACGGAAAATGTGGTATATCTACACAATGGAATACTACTCAGCTATAAAAACGAATGAAATACTGCCATTTGCAACAACATGGATGGACCTTGAGAGAATAATATTGAGTGAAACGAGTCAGGCAGAGAAAAAGAAATTCCACATGTTCTCACTCATTGGTGGGAGCTAAAAAAANAGAAAAATAATTGATGCTAAAATCAGGAAGACCTAAACTAAATGTTCATGTCTTCTTAATGTGCCTGAAAGTCATAATTCTCTCAACTGTAAATTGGGCCTAAATCCTGTAGGGTTGTTGTGAGGGTTAAGCCATAACCCAAATACACACATACACATGTGTGTACACACACTTATACATATTCACCTACGTACACACACACACAATGTGATATCATGGCTGGAATCCTTGAACAGAAAAAGGGTACTAGACAAAAACTTAATGAAATATTAATGTAAGATGAACTTTAGTTGATAATAATGTATTAAAATTGGTTCTTGGATTCTAAGAAATGTTCAAAACTAATGTAATATGTTAACAGGGGAAACTGGGTGTCAGGTATATGGGAACTCTGTACTATCTTTGCAGTATTCTTGTAAGTCTAAAAATATTCTAAAATTAAAAGTTAATTAAGTGAGTGCCCAGAAAAAATTGTGTAATTATTTAATACACACATATAAGTAGTTTACATATATGAGTACTTCAAAACGTTCATGGAAAAATAGATAATATGAATCTTTCCACAAACTTTTGGAAGTACCTTTGTGTACTTGTATCTGTGTACGTATATATAGTTAATCAAATGCAAATACTTGTACTCAAAAAAGACATGATTTCTGAAAAGTTTCTCTCAATTTTTGAAAATTCCCCAAATTCTAGGAAGTTTACATAAAATAGAATAGAAGAAAGAGACGTTGAATTGTTTTGGTTGTATTTAATTTTTAAATGCTTATAACAAATTGAGCTAGTTTTTTTTTTTTTTGAGTTTCTGAACCTTCACTAATTAAACAGATGTGGTTTACTTAAATCTGTGCTAAAACGGTGACTAACTGATCTTCTGATGATGACAGCCAGTTTATATTCTAATGTGGTTATAGTTTTAATAATAACAGACAAAAGAATTCATCCGAAGGCCAGTATTCATAACTCAGCTTAATTGGCTCTTAGTAGGTTCACCCTGTAGATACTGTAGTTCAAATTCTTCCACTCCTGTACAACAATTAATTACCATTTGACATTAAGGCTAATTTAATCTCACATTTTCTTCCTTAGGTCTCAAATTACTACTTCAAATCATTAAGTTTCCATTTGCTGGTAAAATTAATGTAGATAAATCCACGATATTATAATTATTAAAAATAGTATTTTAATAATATAGCCTGACACCTCTTTTCCAAGTTTAAAACATCAGAAGCACAAAATAGCCTATTTACATTCACCCTGCCTCTTCCAACACAGGCAACCATCAGATAGCACATTATTAAGAACATGTACTAATACATATTATAAATGAGAAGTTATAACTGAGGTGAGATACTGGCCCTGCCTCATCATTTGTGTGGGCTTTGATTTCCTCACCGGAAAACAAGCAAGGGTAGGAATTCCCATACTCCTTAAAAGGATAAATGACTATACCTGAGATAATGTGGCCATTAACCCAAGTGCCTTCCTAACTTTCATCAACACCTTTCCAGATGATTCCACGACTGAGTTCTGTTCTATTCAAAATGTATCTCCCTAAATTGGGGAGATAGGATTATGCATTCTGAAGATAGATGTTTTGTTTACCTCTAGAAGGGAGTTATCAGAGCATTATTTCCCAAAATTTAGGCTCTTAAAGTAAGTTAACCAAATAGGGGAAGAAATAAAGATGCAAACTCTGAGAAATAAAAGGGGAGGATCTTACAGCCTGGGTAGTCTCTTTGAGAGCAAGAATGAGAATGCAGTTGTGAGTTTCAATGGTAGGAACTGGAACTGTTCTTAGACGTAGTGCTCCAGAGACATTGCACAACTGACATCTAAATCCAGAGACTTCACACCACAGTGAAAGTTCCCATGGCCCACCGTGATGCTGGTGGAGAGGATATAAATGGCCGAATTATGGTGAGAATTTGCATCCAGTAGAGGGTAAAACATGCTGTGTTCAACCATGTAGGTGTATGAAAAGAAGAAGAAAAGTATTGAGAGCAACAGCCCTGATCCTTCCTCATTTTTCTAGAACTATTAAAGCCTGGGGATCCTTGAACATCCTTTGAAAGTCAGAAGAGAGACAGTAAAGCCTAACATTGAAAATTATGGCTTATTTTCTTGATGTGCATTTGGAACTAGATTTGATATAATTTTGAACATTAATTGCTGTAATGCAATTCATAGATTTTTTTCATAAGTTTGGAATTTTTGTTTTTGTTTTTGCTTTTAGTTTCTTACAATTTCTCATTATACCTTTTCCAGGCTCTCAAAACTTACGTATTAGTATAAAACTTCCTGAATATATATTCCAGAATAAAATATGAATATATTAGTTCTCTTTCTTTAGGTGTAGAATTTCTCTGATTGCTAAGCATTTTCCACATGTATGAACATTTCACAATCCACAATTTTTCTTACACTTTCATTGAGGGACATAAAATTATGTCCAAGGAACATGTGAATTCTGTCAGATAAAATGTGATGTTACTGTAAATCAAGAATACTTTTGTACCTGTTTAGCAAAATGGGATTTTAGCCTATTTAAAATCTGTGTAAAATAAGTAAATGTCTTAATTACAAAATAATTCTGT
>NW_007732005.1:4331-8077 GCF_000696425.1 Galeopterus variegatus
AAACGTGATGATAAAGTAGAATACTAGAATATTGGGACAGAAAAGATAAAATAGAATGCTAAAATATATGCAATCCAAAAGAAGTAAGGAGAATTAGAATAAAATGAACGAAGAACATATATGGCAATAGAGCATAAGCAGCAAAGAGGCAGACAAATCTATTATTCTGATAATTACCATAAATTTGCATTGTCTTAAAAGGCCCAACACTAGACAGCGATAATCAAAATGTGTAAAAGCATGACTTGACTACATTGTGTCTATATATGAGATATAAAGTCAAATACATGTTAAAAGTAGAAAGATGAAAAAAGATATGACATGTAAACAATTACAAGCAAGCTGGAGTGACAGTATCAGTATAAAACAACGGATTTGGGGACAAAAAGTATATTACCAGGATAAAAAATTTTTCATAATAATAAAAGGATCAATTGTTGATGAACACATGAAAAGTATATGCATCTAATAACAGAATTTCAAAATGCATGAAGAAAAAAGAGACACCTCTGTCTCTGTCATCTCTGTGTTTCTTTTTGTCTCCCATGAAAAGCAAAATACAAATCTGAATTCCATTTGCTGTCAAATAATTTTATAGTGCTGTTAAAAAGTGATATGCTATACACTTTCACCACCACTTGTGTTAATATATCTCACAGGTAAAGGAAATTGAATTTTCTATGAAGAGCTTTAGTCTTTCAAATGCAATCGATGTGCATTCGTTGTTTATGTTTTAGAGCATTTAGAGCAGCTACTCATTAATTTACTTTTCTGGTAGAGGTAGGGCATACAGACTACAAGTAGTTCAGTAGTGCATTAAGGCAAGCTTTTTTCTCATATGACTCATTACATGATGTATTGATTTTTCCATTTGAAAAAAATACCATAACAAGAGAACCTCACATTCCAAAAAGATGTAAATTTTTCCAGAGTTCTTTATGGAGTTCATTCATCAAATCACCCTCAAAGATGTAGACTCCAAATCTACTTAATTAGTGTCATCAGAATGATCAAATGTGGGACCCCCATGAATGACGCTGATACACATTTAGGAGGAATGAGAACTACTAAAATCTAGAAACATAATTTTAAAATCTAATATTTTTTTAAACTTTCATTCAGAAATAAAATGTGTGTAGGCCAAAAACAGTGAACCAGGCAGAACGCAGCACATCATCCATCCACCCCGACCAGGGATGCACAGGCAGGAAAAAAACCTCCAGGACTACCATCCACTGCCCACCACCCATAAACAAAGCAGGACCCAACACTGCCCACTCACTGTGACCAGTAGGCCCCACATCACTTTCAAGGATGTGGTCCACAACAGTCACCTGCACAGTTTCTACCACTGCAAAGAAGGCTAGTTGCCACAGTAGCAGCCATGAACAACTGTTCTGCCACATATTCAATTGCATTGACGTAACGAGAGTCACCAGAGGAGCCTAGAAAAAGAGGAGGTAGTCTTTCTCCTCAAAGTCCACTCCAGAGTAATAGAAGCAGCAACTGATCTACCAGATGACCAGAAATCAATGTAGAGATAATAGAAATTAAAAACATAATAATAATAAAATAAAGTATGAAAAGATGACTCTGCCAAAGGAACCTAGCAACTCTCGAGTACCAGACCTTACAGAACAGGAAACCATTTTAATGACTGAAAAGGAATTCTGAGTAACTGTCTTAAGGAAACTCAAAGAGATGAGTGAAGACTCAGTAAGATAACATAATGAAATGAGAAAAAAATATCCAGGATATGAAGGGGTGAATTTACAAAGAGATTAATAACTTATAAAAGAATNCACAGTTTCTACCACTGCAAAGAAGGCTAGTTGCCACAGTAGCAGCCATGAACAACTGTTCAGGTGGCCTGCCACATATTCAATTGCATTGACATAACGAGAGTCACCAGAGGAGCCTAGAAAAAGAGGAGGTAGTCTTTCTCCTCAAAGTCCACTCCAGAGTAATAGAAGCAGCAACTGATCTACCAGATGACCAGAAATCAATGTAGAGATAATAGAAATTAAAAAAATAAAATAAAGTAGGAAAAGACAACATTGCCAAAGGAACCTAGCAACTCTCGAGTACCAGATCTTACAGAACAGGAAACCATTTTAATGACTGAAAAGGAATTCTGAGTAACTATCTTAAGGAAACTCAATGAGATGAGAGAAGACTCAGTCAGATAACATAATGAAATGAGAAAAAATATCCAGGATATAAAGGGGGGAATTTACAAAGAGATTAATAACTTAAAAAAGAATGCAGCAGAACTCCTGGAACTAAAGGAACTGAAAGATCCATTCATTGAAATAAAAAACACAATGAGATCTTAAGCAGCAGATTAGAACAAGCAGAAGAAAGAATCATTGATCTCAAAGACAGTCTGTATGAAATAACTCAGGTGAACAAAAAACAAGAAAAAATAATTTTTAAAAAGTGGAAAATGTCTAAGACAGCTAGCAGACACCTTAAACACAAAAACATCCTAATCATGGGTGTTTCAGAAGAGGAGAAGAAAGGTAAAGGCATTGAAAACCTCTAGAATCCAAAAAACAATAATCACCACCATGAAAACACAAGAAAGAGCCAAACCAATTAGTAAAACAAAAACATATAAGACCAAGAAACATTGAAGTTGAATAATAAAAGGGGAGGAGAGGAACAAAAGTTATTTTAAACATCCAAACAAAAAGCAATAAAATGGCAGGAGTAAGACAGTAAGTCTCAATACCAACCCTAAATGTAAATGGAATAAACGCTCCACTCAAAAGACACAGAGAGATNACAGTCTGTATGAAATAACTCAGGTGAACAAAAAACAAGAAAAAATAATTTTTAAAAAGTGAAAAATGTCTAAGACAGCTAGCAGACACCTTAAACACAAAAACATCCTAATCATGGGTATTTCAGAAGAGGAGAAGAAAGGTAAAGGCATTGAAAACCTCTAGAATCCAAAAAACAATAATCACCACCATGAACACACAAGAAAGAGCCAAACCAATTAGTAAAACAAAAACATATAAGACCAAGAAACATTGAAGTTGAATAATAAAAGGGGAGGAGAGGAACAAAAGTTATTTTAAACATCTGAACAAAAAGCAATAAAATGGCAGGAGTAAGACAGTAAATCTCAATACCAACCCTAAATGTAAATGGAATAAACGCTCCACTCAAAAGACACAGAGAGATGGATTGGATTTAAACGATAGACCCAACTATATGCTATCTTTGAGAGACCCACTTCACCTCCAAAGATGCACACAAACTAATAGTGAAGTGATAGAAAAAGATATACCATGCAAATGGAAACCAAAAATTAGCAGGAGTAGATATTCTTATATCAGGTAAAATAGACTTTAAACCAAAAATCATAAAAAGAGACAAAGAAGGTTGCTATATAATAATAAAGGGATCTCTCCATCAAGAAGACATAACAGTCATAAATATGTATTCATCCAGCACTGGACCACCAAGATATATAAAGAAAACACTACTAGACTTAAAGAAAGAGATACATCTCAATATGATAATATTGGGGGACCTGACCGTCCCTCTCTCAGCATTGGACAGATCATGTAAACAACAAATCACCAGGGAAACACAGGATTTAAACTACACTTTATCTTTATTTTTTATTTATTTATTTATTTATTTTTCTTTTTTTTATTTTTCTTTTTCATGTCCGGCAATGGATCGCAACCCTCAGTGTCGCGCCCGCACTGGACTGGGACCGGCAACGGGAT
>NW_007732005.1:8104-8751 GCF_000696425.1 Galeopterus variegatus
AACTGGTCTGTATGTGGGATCCGAACCCTCGGCGGGAGCGCCGCCGCGCTCCCAAGTGGAGCACCGTAGCAGTGCGCCACCGGGCTGGCCCTAAACTACACTTTAGACCAGTTGGACCTAACCAATATCTACAGAACGTTTCATCCAAAAACTACAGAATATACATTCTTCTCATCAGCACATGGAACATTCTTCAGGATAGACCACATGTTAGGGCACAAATCAAGCCTCAATAAGTATAAAAAAAGTCAAAATCATCCCAAGCATCTTTTCAGACCACAATAGATTAAAAATAGAAATTAGTAACAAGTAAAACTCAGGACATTATGCAAACCATTGGCAATTAAACAACAGGCTTTTGAATGACATATGGGTCCAAGAAAAAATTAAACGTGAAATCAATAAATTTCTTAAAACCAATGAAAATAAAGATACATCATATCAAAATCTGTGGGCAACTGCAAAAGCAGTATTAAGAGGGAAGTTTATTGCAATAAATGCTTACATCAAAAAAAAAAATAGAAAGATTTCAAATAAACAACCTAATGCTACACCTCAAAGAACTAGAAAAATAAGAAATATCAAATCCCAAATTAGTAGATGGAAAGAAATAATTAAGATAAGGGCAGAATAAGTGAACTAGAGAT
>NW_007732005.1:8761-13807 GCF_000696425.1 Galeopterus variegatus
CTGGCTGAGCACAGTGCGGGCGCAACACCGAGGGTTGCGATCCTGTTGCCAGTCAGTAAAAAAAGACAAAAAGGAAAAAAAAAAAAAGATAAGGGCGTAATAAATGAAATAGATATCCAAAATTGACACAAAAGATCAATCAAACAAAAAGTACATTTTTTGAGAAGAAAAACAAAGTAGACAAACCATTACCAAGCTTAACAATCAAACAAACAAACAAAAAGACCCAAGAAGAGGAAGAGAGAAGATCCAAATTACAAAAATCAGAAATGGAAAAGGAGATATTACAACCAATACCACAGAAATACAAATAATCATTAGACACTATTACTAACAACTATATACCAACAAATTTGAAAACCTGGAGCAAATGGATAAACCTCAGGACACATACAAACTGCCAAGACTTAAACAAGGAGAAATAATAAACCTGAACAGACCAGTAATAAGCAACTAAATTGAAGCAGGAATCAGCAATCTTTCAACAAAGAAAAGCCCAGAACCAGATGACTTTACTGCTGAGTTCTACAAGAACTTTACAGAGGAATTAATACCAATTTCCTTCAAACAATTCCAAAAAATTGAAACATAGGCCTCTTCCAAACTCATTCTATGAGGCCACCATCACCTTGATACCAAAACCAGAAAAAAAATACAACAACAACAAAAAATAAAACTATAGGCCAAAATCTTTGTTGAACATAGATACAAAATCCTTCAAGAAAATGCAATCAGAATACAGTAACACATCAAAAAAATTACACACCATAAACAAGTAGGACTCATCCCAGGAAGATGAAGATGGTTCGACATATGCAAGTCAATAAATGTGATGCACCACATGAACAAAACCAAGGACAAAAACCATGTCATTATCTCAATAGGTACAGAACAGACTTTTGACAAAGTTCAACATCACATCATGATGAAGACTCTCAGCAAGTTAAGTATAGAAGGAAAATATCTCAATAAAATAAAAGGCATATATGACACCCCCCCCAAAAAAAAATATCCTGAAATGAACAGAATAATATCATTCTTAAGAACAGGAACAAGACAAAGATGCCCACTATCACCACTCTTATTTAACACAGTGTTAGAAGTGCTAGCAAGAGCAATCAGGCAAGAGAAAGAAATAAAGGGCATCCAGATTTGAAAAGATGACAACAAACTCTCCCTGTTTACAGATGACATGATCCTATATATAGAAAAACCTAAAGATTTTACCAAAAAAACTCTTAGAGCTGATTAACAATTTCAGTAATATTGCAGTATACAAAATCAACACCCCCAAATCAGTGGTACTTTTATTCTCCAATAATGAATTAGCAGAAAAAGAAATCAGGAAAGTAAGCTCATTTACAATAGTTACAAAAAAAAAATACCTCAGAATAAATTTAACCAAGGAGGTGAAAGATCTCTACAATGAGAACTACAAATCACTACTGAAAGAAATTAAAGAAGGCACAAAAAGGTGGAAAGACATTCCTTGCTGTTGGATTGGATAAATCAACATTGTGAAAATGTCCATACTACCCAAAGGGATCTACAGATTCAATGCAATCCCTATCAAAATACCAACAGCTTTCTTCACTGAAATAGGAAAAAAAGTACTAATATTCATCTGAAACCACAAATGACCCCAAATAGCAAAAGCAATCCAAGAAGAAAAATAAAATAAAATAAAATAAAATAAAGCCAGAGGTATAACACCACCTGACTTCAAGTTATATTACAAAGCTATAGTAATCAAAACAGCATTGGACTGGCATAAAAATAGATACTTGGACCAATGGAACAGAGTAAAGAACCCAGAAATCAACCCACAGACCTACAGTGAACTGAGCTTTGACAGATGCAACAGGAATATATATTGGGGAAAAAATGCCTCTTAATAAATGGTGCTGGGAAACTTGGACATCCATATGCAGAAGAATGAAACTAGACCTGCACCTCTCACCATAAACCAAAATCAACTCAAAAAGGATTAAAGACTTGTATAAAACCCGTAACTATAAAAATCCTAAAGGAAAACATGGGGGAAATACTTCAAGAAATAGGACTGGGCAAACACCTGATGAATAAGATCCCAAAAGCACAAACAACAAAAGAAAAAAAATGAGTAAATGAGATTATATCAAAATAAAAATCTTTTGCACAGCCAAAACAAAACAAAACACAAAAACACAAAAACAACCTAGTGAATGGAAGAAAATATTTGCAAACTATACATTTGACAAGGGATTCGTATCCAGAATACACAAGGAACTCAAACAGCCACACAGTAAAAATATAAATAACCCAATTAAAAGATGTGGTAATGTACTGAACATTTCTTTGAAGAAAGACATATAAATGCCAACAGGTACTTAAAAATGTGCTCAACATCACTAATTATCAGGGAAATGGAAATCAAACCCACATTGGGATACCATCTCACCCTAGTTAGTCCAGCCATTATCAAAAAGACTGATAATAACAAGTTATGGCAAGTATACAGAGAAAGGGGAACCCTTCCACACTATTGGTGGGACTGTAAATTAGTACAGCCACCGTACAAAAATGGAGGTTTCTCGGGTCGACCCTGTGGCTCACTTGGCTGCGTGTGGCGCTGGGAGCTCCGAGGCCACGGGTTTGGATCCTATATAGGGATGGCCTGTGCACTCACTGGCTGAGCGCAGTGCAGGCGACACCAAGCCAAGGGTTGCGATCCCCTTACCAGTCACAAAAAAAAATAAAAAGGAAAATAAAATGGAGGTTTCTCCAGCAGCTACAGATAGATCTACCATATGATCCAGCAATCTCACTACTGGGTGTATACCCAAGGGAATGGAAATCATCATGTTAAAGGGATAACTGCACTCTCATGTTCATCAGAGCACCATTTACAATAGCCAAGAGTTGGATCAAACCTAAATGTCCATCAGTGGATGACTGGATAAGGAAAAGTTGGTATATATACATAATGCAATATTACTCGGTTATAAAAAGGAATGAAATCCTGCCATCTGCAGCAACATGGAGAAAATTATGTTACATGAAATAAGCTAGGCAGAGAGGGAATAATACCACATGTCTTCACTCGTAAGTGGGAGCTAAGAGAGAGAGAAGGAAGGAAAGAAAGACCACAGTTTTGAATTGAACTTGCAGAGGAAGAGACAAGACCTGGGGTTGCAGGGATGGGGGATGGGGCAGCAGGAAAGGGGCATTGGAGAGAGGCTGGGTTAGGGATATGGGGAATAATTGCAATTTGAGATGGTGGGCATGCCGATAGCATTGATTTGCTCACCACAATTTGGGCATAGGTGCTGACGGTCTGCTCTTGCCCCGTGAATATGTAAAATCAATAAACAAACAAACAAACAAACAAACAAAAAACCCAGTATATGCTTGCTAAATGAATCAATGAATACATGTTTTTTGGGGAAAAAAATAGAACACATCCACCTCACCTCAACTCTTATTATTTCTATCTCTATTATGAATAATACTGAGGATTGCCTTTTATGTAATACTATTCCTTTCATTTTGAATCAATGAAAAGAAACATATTTAAAGAGTTGAAATTCTGACTTACTGAGTTCAAATATTATTTACAAATTAATGAAACTTAAATCTCACATTCTAGTTTTTTCAATTTTATTTATATATTTTTTGTGGGATACAGTGCAGTTTTTCAATACATGCATATACTGCACAATGATTCACTTAGGGTAGATAGCACAGTTTTACAAATATTCAAACTATTCACCTGAGAAGTATATTTTAAATGTCTCAGTTCAAAAATCAGCCATTGAACCATATTAAATGTAAGCAAATACATGATCTTTTTCAGAATTTCTTAGAAACTAATCACTTAGTATGTTAGATAAATATGTTCTACAGTTTTCATTTATATGAATATGAGGTCTAACTTCAAAGACTTATGTATTATTACAATAGAAAACTACATCCTATACCTGGCTGATAGGGTTTAGATTCTTCTAGTAGGTTAAGTACAAATGTATACCTAGGCTACAAAAATGGTGCTCATTGTAAAGAAAAGAGAGAGAGAGAGAGAGAGAGAGAGAGATTAGAAGACAACACTTACATATTCAATATTATTTTTTAGAAATTTACTTAAGTTATTGAAAATCCAGGGCTTTATAAATTTCATTTTTCATCCTGAGAATATTATTTATTTACTCTAAGAGTAAAAACATGAGTAATTTTTGCTGATAATATTTTAAAATGAGGGTTTTCTACATTGCACAAAGAATAGAGAGACGTTAAGCTCAACGGTGCTACATAATAACCCTGCAAAACTAAATTTGATTTGGAAATATTAGTATGAACCCATGATGGCTTTTTAAAATCTACTTTGTTAGCTTTGCCCCTTGAAAATGCCTCCCCCAAATGGCCAACCTAGTAACCAAATTGTGGTCTCTAAAACTCTTTCCAACTAAAGTAAACCATGGTTTCGTAGAAAAATAGATGATTCCAGGTCTAAGACAGGAAATACACTAAATGAGCCTGAAACATCTTATCGTACATGAAAGCAAAAAAGTTCTTGCAGACCCTTGGGATCATATCAATGATTTCAGATGCCAACTTGAAGACACTGTCACTGGTTCAATGATAGGAAAGTTTGATTATCAGGAAGAAGAAGAATTGTAATGAGTTGAAATATCACGTTTATTTAAATCCATGAAATAATAATGTATGGAAGAAAATAATAACAATAATTGACCATCATTACACAATGTGAAGAACGCAGTCAATATTTTGAAAACTGGAAAGAAAGCTAAGAATCAAGAATTTATTTTGCCTTTACTATGCAAAGCATACTTCTGGTTAACTGAATAATTGAGAAAAGGAATTTCTCTTTATAAGAGTAGTCCAGTCTTAATGACAAAGAAAGGATAAAATTAGAATATTGCTACTTGTAATTTTTAATGAAATTAAGGATGTAGACAATGATTACTAAATAGAAGAAAATAGACTTAGGGGCCTATGATGGAAAATTATTATAGCATATTTTTGCCAAAAATCAATCTTGAATTAATC
>NW_007732005.1:18077-23351 GCF_000696425.1 Galeopterus variegatus
CTTAAGTTATTGAAAATCCAGGGCTTTATAAATTTCATTTTTCATCCTGAGAATATTATTTATTTACTCTAAGAGTAAAAACATGAGTAATTTTTGCTGATAATATTTTAAAATGAGGGTTTTCTACATTGCACAAAGAATAGAGAGATGTTAAGCTCAACGGTGCTACATAATAACCCTGCAAAACTAAATTTGATTTGGAAATATTAGTATGAACCCATGATGGCTTTTTAAAATCTACTTTGTTAGCTTTGTCCCTTGAAAATGCCTCCCCCAAGTGGCCAACCTAGTAACCAAATTGTGGTCTCTAAAACTCTTTCCAACTAAAGTAAACCATGGTTTCTTTGAAAAATAGCTGATTCCAGGTCTAAGACAGGAAATACACTAAATGAGCCTGGAACATCTTATCGTACAAGAAAGCAAAGAAGTTCTTGCAGACCCTTGGGATCATATCAATGATTTCAGAGGCCAACTTGAAGACACTGTCACTGGTTCAACGATAGGAAAGTTTGATTATCAGGAAGAAGAAGAATTGTAATGAGTTGAAATATCACGTTTATTAAAATCCAGGAAATAATAATGTATGGAAGAAAACAATAACAATAATTGACCATCATTACACAATGTGAGGAACCAAGTCAATATTTTGAAAACTGGAAAGAAGGCTAAGAATCAAGAATTTATTTTGCCTTTCCTATGCAAAGTATGCTTCTGGTTAACTAAATAATTGAGAAAGGGAATTTCTCTTTATAAGAGTTGTCCAGTCTTAATGACAAAGATAGGATAAAATTAGAATATTGCTACTTGTAATTTTTAATGAAATTATGGATGTAGACAATGATTACTAAATAGAAGCAAATAGACTTAGGGGCCCATGATGGAAAAATACTATAGCATATTTTTGCCAACATCAATCTTGAATTAATTAAACAATTAGCAATTTACAAAGAATATATGGGATATATATGTAATATATATCTCTCTAATGCATCCCAAGGACTTAATAAATACAATCCAGATTATGGAATGCTATATAGACAAAAACTGATATTTTCATCAGATAAATTTCAAGTAAAATACAAAAGAGATATGGAGAGTCAGTTATTTTATCTTCACTTACAATATTTAACCATTAGCCACATAAATTAAATTGTATTAAATACAAATTTTATTAAATATAAATTAATAAATATTAAATAAAATTTTAAATTCATGCTATAATTTATAGTTGCTAGGACACAATAGCCACATGCGGAGGACAAAGATATGGACCTTTGCCATGATCAGAAAGTTCTATTAGGCAGCAGTGTTATAGATTGAAAGAAATTTCAGAGCTGTATCAGCCAAATATAACGTGTGAATTTTATTTGAATCCTATTTTGAGAAACAAAATTGAAACATACAAACACATTTACAAGACAAGTAAGAAAATTTTAACACTTACTTGATATTTGATTATATTAAGGAATTACTGTTACTTTTAATGTTTTAGAATGGACGGTGGTATATTTAAAAGCAGTTCTTATCTTTTAGAGATGAATACACAAATATCTGCAAATGAAATAATTTGATGTTTTGGGTTTGCTTCAAAATTAATACAATTGGAAAGACTGCATGAGGGAATATAAGAGACATTTTTGCCCATGTACTGATAATTATTGAAGTTGAATATTGTCCACGAAGGGTCATTACAATAGTATCTCTTCTTTTATGTTTGTTTAGAATAATCCATAATAAAGAGTTTTAAAAATACTGTTACATTAAGATAAAATTGTGCAGAAAAAGGACATCATATATGGAAGTTAAAAGAGAAAAAACAACATTTTATGACTATAACATCAAGCTCAAATGAAAGTGGATATCAAATCAAAGGTCACTATGGGTATATTTATAAATCATGTGCAATTTTATATAACATGCCAACATGAAGAATACACCAGAAATAAAATCATTTACACTTATCTAAACATGTTCAAGTATTTTGAAGAAAACATTAAAACGTACAAGACTATAAATTTTTCAAATTTATCTTGAGAGTAACGTGAGCTCAAGTTAGATCAAACACTCGATTACATAAAAATCATTTTTAAAAATGCAGATTTACATTTCTGCCACCAAGTATTCTATTCAATGGGTCTGAGCTCAGAGTTTAGGAATCTATCCCTTTAAGAAACTTCCAGGTAAACTCTGAAGTTAGTGTTCTTTTGATAAAACTGAAAAATGCTGCTTCTCTAAGCACCTGCATTGCCCTCTGAAACTACCTCCTGCAGCAAATAGGATCTTTGCCCAAAGCTTAGAAAACCACCCAACTTTGCAGCTGTCCCAGTCCAGGTACCTACTTCCCTTAGCCCTCAACACCCTGGGACCCATCCACAGAGACCTAAAAGTCTGTGTTAGTATGCCAAAAATATGATTTTCACCCAACTTGAAATGACTCCGTTTGCTCTACCTCACTTTCTCCTAAAATTAGAGGATACCGGTAAGTAACTGTTTTCTTTGTGATCCCTCTAATAGATTTCTTCCTAAATGGCTAACAGTTTTAAAAACTTGACTTATGTGAATCCAAATATCGTAGAAATATGGATTGCTTTTATTTCAATCATTATAAAATACTTAGGCATAAGTCCCTACAAGTCCTCATAATGTACTGAAACATAAATCACAAAGTAACTATAAAGTGTCTGAAATATATTGCATTTGTTTTATCCTGGTTTTGATGATAAGTAGATAGTGGGGAATACGAAAGCACAGTTGCATTCATAGATCAAAAGTTGTATTTCACATAGCATAAAATACAAGTCTTTGAGCCCGATAAAATAATTTACATTTTATTATTTTATGAGACTCCTAGTTTTATTACTTTTACTATATCTGTAATATTAATTATCTATCTTCTCATGCATCTGAATGACAATGTCAGACTTACAATGGATGATGACTATCATTATACATCTTGCTAAGCCAAACACTTATTGACTCAAGAGTCAAAGAAACATGTCACTGTCTCATGCTCTCTTGACTGGAGGATTAGCAGTCAGATTGGAATGAGAGAATGATGTACTAGCAAGAAGCAAGAGATCTAGAAAATAAACTGTCACTCATGGAATTTTGTGGACAGCTTCTGTATGTAGAACTAAGCAAAAATGCAACAGATAACATTTTTTTAAAAAGTCATGATCATGACTTTAAAATAGGTGATTTTGATGCTTCTCAATTTACGATCGGGCTACTTCCTGATAAACTCATCATAACTTGAAAATATCATTAAGTCAAAAATGCATTTAATACACCTAACCTGCCAAACATCACAGCTTAGCCTAGCCTACCTTCTACTTGCTCAGAACACATACATTAGCCTATATTTGGGCAAAATTACATAAATTTTATAATTTGTTAAATACTGTACTAAAAGCGAAAAACAGAATGGTTGCATGGGTGCTCGAAGTAGGGTTTCTCCTAAATGTGCTTAGCTTTCACACTATTGTAAAGTTGAAAAATTGTAAGTTGAACCATTGTTAAGTTGGGGACTTCTCTAGTAAGTTTGATATTATAAATAGGATATACATCACCTCCATTTTCAGTTGCTCGCATCTTGATTTTAATAATTTCTTCACTGGTCTTCCTACCACCTTTTTGCTCCCCTCCTAATCACCCTCTATATTAATGACACAGTAATCTGAAAGCTATTTATTTGTTAATGTTGTTACTATAAGGAAAATCTACACTATGTTCCCATTTAGTTATTAATTGAGAATCAAATTGCTTGTGTTAACAAGCAAAATCTTTCATGATGTAGGCCCTAACCAGTTCATCAGTATTCTTCCCCACTACTTTTCAAGTAGAGCCTTCTGTTTTAGCCAAGCTTGGATACACTTTTAAAACTTCACATAGTTTACTTAGAATGGTAAGACTCAGTTCAGTACAATGTCTTCTCTGATGCATTCTCAGGTCACACCATCCAAGAAAGACTTATCCCTTTGAAGATTTCTTAAGCTGCTTTGTCGTACCACTGATATAGCATTTATCACATACTTTCTTTTACTGTTACCGTAGCTTTTTGTGTGTGAATGTAGGGACACGTTCTCATGGTATACATTTGGGGAAAGCCTGTGACAGTTCATCTTATTTTTGAAGAATAATTAATCATCTGAGAATTGAAAAAGACATACGGGAGCTCAAGGAGCAGAAATGGCAACGGCATGTGCATGCAGCAGTGAATAGAGCCCCTTGTTTTACTTTATTTATTTATTTATTATTGTTACATGGTTGATTGTACATATCTGTGGGGTACAGAGTTGAATATCAATATCTCTGTGCAAAAGTGATGCTCAAATCAGGATAATTAGTATATTCAACATTATGCAAGTTAATGGTTTTTCATGGCCCTTTACCAATTCCTCTCTTACCTCCCCTCCACCTCCCCCTTTCCCACCTCTGGTAACCTCAGTTCTGTTCTCTTCTTATGAAAGTTCAATAATTATTGTAATTGTTGTATCTTGCATTTATTTATTTATATTTAGCTTCCACTTATGAGTGAAGACATGCAGTATTTCTCTTTCAGTGCCTCGCTTATTTTACTTCACATGATTTTCTCTAAATTCATCCATGTTGCTGATAATGGCAGAATTTTATCCTTTCTTGTGGCAGAGTAGTATTTCGTTGAATAAATATAACACATTTTCCTTGTCCAGTCATCCAATGATGGACATTTATGTTGGTTCCAACTCTTAGCTATTGTAAATAGAGCTGTGATTGCCGGTATTCCTTTGACATGATGATTTTCATTCCATTTCCTGCAGTGGAATTGTTGGATCGTATGGCAGTTCTACCTGTAGTTTTTTGAGGAACTTCTAAACTGTTTTCCATAATTACTGCACTTACTTATAGACCCACCAATAGTGTGAGTTTCTCTTTCTCTGCATCCTCAACAATATTTGTTATTCTCTTTCTTCTTGATAATAGCCAGTCTAACTGGAGTGAGATTATATCTCAATGTGGCTTTGATTTGCATTTCCTTGATGCTGAGTGATGTTGAGCATTTTTCATGTGTCTGTTGGCCATTTGTATATCTTCCTTTGAGAAATGCTTATTAAGATCCTTTGCCCATATGACCCAGCTATCCCACTACTGGGAATATATCCAAAGGAATGGAAATCATCAAGTCGAAGGTATACCTGTTCCCCAATGTTCATTGCAGCACTCTTTACAGTAATCAAGAGTTGGAATCAGCCCAAATGTCCATCATCGGTTGAGTGGATACGGAAAATGTGGTAT
>NW_007732005.1:23361-25679 GCF_000696425.1 Galeopterus variegatus
TTTCTGTGAGTCCAAGGAAGCTCAAACTTTCAGATCCCTCCCTTGTGTGGGCCCCTCCCAAGTGGCTAGGCATCTTGGATGCTTGTGGCAATCAACAGTCTAAATTTTTTAATTCATTGTGTGTGTGGTATTTTCCCCTTAATTTTAGATACATATTAACATTTGTACCTAGTTTTTCACTTTTAATTTTTGATTATTTTTTCTGAAAAGAGCCACCTGATTTTAAAAGATCCAGGCCCACCAAAATTGGATCTGCTCTGTCGGGTTAGGTTCTTGCCAAGTTGGCTTTCTTTCTTGAGATGTAACATAGGAGTACAAAAAAACAGAGAAGGTAAAATCCTGTGGACTGCCAAAATGTATGTTAATATTTAAAACACATACTAAATTTTAAAATAGTTAAAGTGAAATTAAAATTGGATACAAAAGTTCAAGTATTTGTGTATTAAGTGGTATAGAATGGGATGAAATTTAGTTGCTTGGTATAACTTTCTCTAAATATCTGTTTTATTGTGTCTTATTTTTGCAGCACAATTATTATGCATTTTTTATTTTCAATTTCTTAACAAAATCTATTATATATATTTGAATGAAGGACGATGTTTAGGACTTCTTACTTGGTTATTCACACTCAAATTATCGTTTCTTAATTGATGGTCAATTGGGAGTGATGATGTAGTTGCTTCACATGTGAAAACTTGACTGCTAAACAGAGTAATGTAAATAATATTAGATTCAAATTGGACAGGAGACATTGTGTCATAGTTTCATTGGCAGGGTTTTTTTTTCTTCTTGGTAGACCACGGATAAAGACACATTATCAATGTCATTTTTACTTAAATGAAATGCAGTGTAAAATACATTCGAGGAAGTAGTGGTTGGCAGACAGGTACTTAAATTGAGATTTTTCTCTCCTGAATGTTTCTCTCTGGATACAGAACAGAGAGCAGCAACTTTGAAAACAAAATCCTGGTGTAGTGAGGCCCAGAGTAAAGGTGTTACTAAAAAGTACATACATTCGGGCCAACCCCGTGGCACACTAGGGAGAGTGCGGCACTGGGAGCGCAGCGACGCTCCCGCCACGGGTTCAGATCCTATATAGGAATAGCCAGTGTGCTCACTGGCTGAGCGCGGTGCGGGCGACACCAAGACAAGGGTTGCGATCCCCTTACTAGTCACAAAAAGACAAAAAAAAAAAAAAAAATACATACACTCGATTTTAGTTTTTGTGAAAAAAGCTGATAATCTTGACCCCTCGACTTCATTGGTCATACTCTGCAGTTTACTCTTTCCATATTCATCCTCATTCATTGGTCCAGTCTACTTAGAGTTAATACTAAATTAGTCTAGGAAAGTATAATAATACCAATAAATGTAGCTCAAATATNATACCACATTTTCCTTGTCCAGTCATCCAATGATGGACATTTATGTTGGTTCTAAAACTTAGCTATCGTAAATAGAGCTGTGATTGCAGATATTCCTTCAACATGATGACTTTCATTCCATTTCCTGCAGTGGAATTGTTGGATCGTATGGCAGTTCTACCTGTAGTTTTTTTGAGGAACTTCCAAACTGTTTTCCATAATTACTGCACCTACTTATAGTACCACCAATAGTGTGAGTTTCCCTTTCTCTGCATCTTCAACAATATTTGTTATTCTCTGTCTTCTTGATAATAGCCAGTCTAACTGGAGTGAGCTTATATCTCAATGTGGTTTTGATTTGCATTTCCTTGATGCTGAGTGATGTTGAGCATTTTTCATGTGTCTGTTGGCCATTTATGTATCTTCCTTTGCGAAATACCTATTAAGATCCTTTGCCCATTTTTTAAAGGGTTATTAGTTTTTTTTAACTGAAGATGTTTTAGTTCCTTTGATATTCTTATATCCTGGATATTAATCCTTTGTCAGATGCATAGTTTGTCCCTTGTTTTCACAAGGAAATCTTCAGTAGAAAGAAAACTAAATCAAGTCAGATATCATCTTTGAACCTCAATTTTCTGAACCATAAAATGAGGACAGCAATATTGTGATTATTAAGTATGAGGCTATATCATAAAGATCAGAGCATAATTATCAACACAGTAATGCTCATTAGCTCCTAGGTTCCTTCCTCCTCCTAAACTATGTTTCCCTAACTGGGTCAATTTGCATGATTTAGTACTACTAAGAGTTTGGATAATACTAGAGTGCTATTTTTTTTCAAAGGTTAAAAGACAAGTTTACTGAAATTAGGTAAAACTTGCAGTCTAGTCTTCTTTTAGATAGAATTTATGATCTTGTACAAGTTAGTTCACTTCTATCACTGGTTACCTGCAA
>NW_007732005.1:25771-44190 GCF_000696425.1 Galeopterus variegatus
CATAGGTCATACTCTGCAGTTTCCTCTCTTTCCATATTCATCCTCATTCATTGGTCCAGTCTACTTAGAGTTAATACTAAATTAGTCTAGGAAAGTATAATAATACCAATAAATGTAGCTCAAATATTAGATTATTTGTGAGGATTCACAAAGGAAATTGTTGGTCTTCTCTTGATACTGATTATTTATTGTCTAGATGTTTATATGTAAACAAAGGCAGGGGAGATGGCTGGACGTAATTCAGCAGGAAGAGACAGAGAGAGTAATGTTCCCTCCCTGGATTCAGTTTCCAGAAAATTTAGGCTACAATATCTTTTACATATGCTATTTATTGCTTATTTTGGGATTTAACCAAAAAGTCTATGCATAAACTAAACCTAAACCTGAATGGCATCAGGATCATAATCTGGTTAATTGCTAGTATAGTCTGAGTGGTTTTAGTTTGTAATGTCAGTACCAGCTGTACTACTGATATTACATCTATGGTGGGATAATGATAAAACAGTCAACTCAATATCATACAAATCTTACTCGATTTCTCAAAAATGTTAAGCCAAACAGGGTAGCTGAATGTGTATAGCAAACAAGTGTTTTAAAATACCCAATATTTGACTTTTGATATTTGTGTATACAAATATCATTTGTATATTTGCATTATTTGTATATTTTGAAAGAGTGGTTTAAAGTGTCAGTGTTTTATTCTGACATGATATAGCACACTTCAAAGTCAAACATCTGAACACAATTTAAGAATATTATAACGAGTTTATTCTATGGAGACCTAAGTGTGTCTCAGATTTCATTAAAATGTTTAAGAATTTGTGGGTAAAAGAATTTTGAATTTAAAATGAGTATGGTTAATGGAGTATGCCATTTCCAATAAATTCTTCTCAGAGTGTTCACTGCAGAGAAAACACAGACATGATAACGCCTGAGGAGACACATTGTTCTATCTCCTCATATCTCTGCGAAGATGAAATGTTTGCATTTATTTTACAAAACACTTTCTCTACTTCAATTGACATATTTTTACTGTTTCCACACCTATGATCTGTTTTATAATATGCTCCTGTGTTATGCTTAGACAAGATAATTTTAGCCTAGTTCATTGCAGCTGTATATGTGGGAAATGAACTTTTTGATTACTTAAGGAGATAGAGTTTTAAAAAATATGTTTCAAGGTGAAATGAACTTCTTGATTACTTAAGGAGATAGAGTTTTAAAAACTATGTTTCAAGGTTCAAATGGCACATTTTACTTATAAAGAGATAATAAATTTCAGAGATATTTACATGCAAGTTTATATCTTTGCTTGGCTTGTTTCTTTAATATAGTAGTCATAATATAGTCAAGTCAGTTATAGCCATTTCCCTAACAAAGGTGAGTATATCATGTAGAATAAACAAACAATGCAAAGGTGAGCATATCATATAGAATAAAGAAACAATAAATTCTTATATGTTAGAAGTTAATTAAAATTAGAATGAATATGAACCCTAGTTTTATATAATTGTATAACTACAGATTTATGATTGCTATAAAAATAAATGGCACTGTTTTAAAAAACATTTCCTTTTAGTTACAAATTTCCAGAGCAGGATGAAAATTTATTCCTGAAGTTACCCATAGACTCTGTTTTCTTTGACTACAAGGCCTAACACTATGGCAGAAACAATGGAATAGTTTACTGATAGAGAAATATAATTAAAAATATTAACTGGATAATATGACAATATTTGCCTATTCTTGAACTCAGCAGGTCTACATTACTTCTGCTTCCCAGTTTATTTTCTGCTATTGTATTTAGAATTTGATGATACTTTGTGGCTATATTTCCATTACTTTCTGTATTCATAGTGAAATTTGTAACACTCAGCAAAAAAATCCTGTTGGAATACATGTGATAGGGCTTTCACATAGTCAGATTATGCATGTAAATAAAACTTGCTTATATGAATTAAAACAAATATATTATATAAATCAACTGATTTTTAAAAATTCTTTGAAATCTTACTCTCAAATGAGGACCATATATTTTAACTAAACATACTTAGAGACAATAAACTTTAGTGCTTATGGAGTGAATTCTTATGCCAAACTTTCTTCTCCCCAATATGCATAAAAAGATGATATATAAACAGTGTGGTCAAGAGAATATCTCTGTAAAGTTGCAGGATACAAAATCACATGCAAAAGTCAGTAGCATTTTTATATTCCAATAATGAACTAGCAAAAAAAGAAACCAAGAAAGCAAGCCCATTTTAAACAGTCACACACAAAAAAATCAAATACTTAGGAGCAAATTTAACCAAGGAGATGAAAGATCTCTATAATGAAATCTACAAATCACTGCTGAAAGAAATTAAAGATGACAGAAAAAGATGGAAAGACATTCCGTGTTCTTGGATTGGAAGAATTAACATGGTGAAAATGTCCACACTACCCAAAGTGATCTACAAAGTCAGTGCAATACCAATCATAATATCAGTGAAATTCTTCACAGGAAAAGAAAAAAAAAAAAAAATTCTAATATTTATATGGAACAACAGAAGACCCAGAATAGCCAAAGAAATCCTGAGCCAAAAAATAAAGTTGTAGGCATAACACTACCTGACTTCAAATTGTGTTACAAAGCTATAGTAATCAAAACAGCATGGTACTGGCATAGACACTCAGACCAATGGAGCAGAATAGAGAGCCCAGAAATCAAACTACATACTTACAGCCAACTGATCTTTGACAAAAGCAACAAGAATATATATTGAGGAAAAGACTGCCTCTTCAATAAATGGTGGTGGGAAAACTGAACATTTATACATAGAAGAATGAAACTATACCTGCACTTCTTGCCATATTAAAAAAAAAAACACAAAATGAATTAAAGACTTAAATATGAGGGCCGGCCTGGTGGCACACTGGATAAGTGTGCCGCTTGGGAAGCGCTGCAGCACTCCCGCCTGAGGGTTCGGATCCCACACAGACCGGTTCCCGCTCACTGGCTGAGCGAGGCACGGGGGCAACGCCGAGGGTTGCAATCCCGTTGCCGGTCCCCGGTCCGGTGCGGGGGCAACACTGAGGGCTGCGATCCGTTGCTGGACACGGAAAAAGACATAAGAAAGACAAAAAAAAAAAACAAAAAAAAGACTTAAATATGAGACCTGAAACTATAAAATTCTTAAAAGAAAACAGAGGGGAAACATTTCAGGAAATAGGACTGGGCAAAAACTTTATGAGTAAGATGTCAAAAGCACAGAAAACAAAAGAAAAAAAATAAAGAAATGGTATTATATCAAACTATAAAGCTTCGGCACAGCAAAAGAAACAACAGAGCAAAATGATAACCTACAGAGTGGGAGAAAATATTTTCAAACTATACATCCAACAAGGGATTAATATTTAGAATATACAAAGAACGCAAACAACTTAACAGTAAGAAAACAAGCAACCAATTAACTAATGGGCAAAGGAGGTGAATAAGTATATCTCAAAGGAAGATATACAAATGAGCAACAGACACATGAAAAAATGCTCAGGGAAATGCATATCAAAACCACATTGAGATATCATCTCACCCCAGTTAGACCTGCCATTATCAAAAAGACTGAGAATAACAAATGCTGGCAAGGACTCAGAGAAAGGGGAACACTTCTACACTGATGGTGGGACTGTAAATTATGGTAGTCATTATGGAAAACAGTTTGGAGATTACTCAAACAACTGCACATTGAATTGCCATATGATCTAGCAATTCCACTGCTGGGTATATACCTAAAGGAAAGGAAAACATCAGGTTGAACGGATACACTCCCATGTTCATTAAAGCTCTGTTTACAATAGTCAAGAGTTGCAACCAACCTAACTGCCTATCTGTGGATGACTGGATAAGGAAAATATGGTATTTATACACAATGAAATACTACTCTGCCATAAAAAGAAAGAAATTCTTCCATTTGCAGCAACANACCACATGTTTTCACTTATTGGAGGGAGCTAAAAGTGAATGAATCAATTCACACACATACACACACACACCCACACACATACACACACACACACACAAAAAAAAAAACAAAACAAACAAACAACAACAACAACATCAACAACAAAAATAAACCGGGGGGGGAGAGGAAGATATAACAACTGCAACTTTTTTTTTTCTGAAGTTCTTACAACAAGAAAATGGAGGGGACACACCTGGGTGGGAGGTGGGAGAGCGAGGAGGGAGGGAGGTTATGGTGATGGGACACAATAACTAACTACATTGTATATTGACAAAATAAAAATAATAAGAAAAATAATAAAGTTGTAGGCATAACACTACCTGACTTCAAATTATGTTACAAAGCTATAGTAAACAAAACAGCATGGTACTGGCATAGACACTTAGACCAATGGAGCAGAATAGAGAACCCAGAAATCAAAAAACATACTTACAGCCAACTGATCTTTGACAAAAGCAACAAGAATATATATTGAGGAAAAGACTGCCTCTTCAATAAATGGTGGTGGGAAAAACTGAACATTAACACATAGAAGAATGAAACTATACCTGCACTTCTTGCCATATTAAAAAAAAACACAAAATGATTAAAGACTTAAATATGAGACCTGAAACTATAAAATTCTTAAAAGAAAACAGAGAGGAAACATTTCAGGAAATAGGACTGGGCAAAAACTTTATGAGTAAGATGTTAAAAGCACAGAAAACAAAAGAAAAAAAATAAAGAAATGGTATTATATCAAACTAAAAAGCTTTGGCACAGCAAAAGAAACAACAGAGCAAAATGATAACCTACAGAGTGGGAGAAAATATTTTCAAACTATACATCCAACAAGGGATTAATATTTAGAATATACAAAGAACTCAAACAACTTAACAGTAAGAAAACAAGCAACCCAATTAACTAATGGGCAAAGGAGGTGAATAAGTATATCTCAAAGGAAGATATACAAATGACCAACAGACACATGAAAAAATGCTCAGTGTCACTTAGCATTAGGGAAATGCATATCAAAACTCAGACACATGAAAAAATGCTCAGGGAAATGCATATCAAAACCACATTGAGATATCATCTCACCCCAGTTAGACCTGCCATTATCAAAAAGACTGAGAATAACAAATGCTGGCAAGGACTCAGAGAAAGGGGAACACTTCTACACTGATGGTGGGACTGTAAATTAAGGTAGTCATTATGGAAAACAGTTTGGAGATTCCTCAAACAACTGCAGATTGAATTGCCATATGATCTAGCAATTCCAGTGCTGGGTATATACCTAAAGGAAAGGAAATCATCAGGTTGAACGGATACACTCCCATGTTCATTAAAGCTCTGTTTACAATAGCCAAGAGTTGCAACCAACCTAACTGCCTATCTGTGGATGACTGGATAAAGAAAATATGGTATATATACACAATGAAATACTACTCTGCCATAAAAAGAAAGAAATTCTTCCATTTGCAGCAACATAGATGAGCTTGGAGAAAACTATGTCAAGTGAAATAAGCCAGGCACACAAAGAAAATTACCACATGTCATGACTCAGAAGTGAGAGATAAAAAAATAATATAAAATAAAATAAAATAAAAAAGAAAGAAATAAAGATACAATAATCATAATAATTTGTTGAACTTTCAAAAGGAGAGAACTGAACTGAAGCCCACAGAGATGGGACAGAGAGAGGAGGGGAGAAATTGGTAAAGGGCTGCACAAATAATTACATTGCATAACATTAAATATAGTAATAATCCTGGTTTGGACATCATATATTGCACATAGGTATTCATATTCAACACCGTACCCCACAGATATGTACAATAAATTATGTTCCAATAATAATAAGAATAATAAAACAAGACAGAGAAAGATTATTTCTGTTGTTTTGGGACTGAACTTGTCTTCCAGAAGGTTCTCAATACTTAGGAAGATCTTCCATACTGATTTTTCTCTTCAACTTTTGTGAAGAATAAACATGTTTACTAATAGAAAAATGTTCTTAATTTTTACATACAAACTTGCCTAGAGCACAGTGTTTTGACTTCTATTGTTATATAATGAAATATTTGAAAGGCTTTCCTTCCAATTTTTTATGAAAAATGTTGGTTAACTATGTTACTTGTTAATGGGAATAACAGCTAGATTTGAATATATTCACTTATTCATATTTCTATTCTCTCTCTCTCCCTCAACTGAATGCTTTGCCTTGCATTTCTATGTGGTTTCACAACTTTCTATTCCACATCATTTTGCATCTAATAACAGTATTTTTTTTTCTATGGTGGTCAACAGAAGGGCATTTTAATCTCTTTGGGATCAAAGAGTCACCTTCCTCTTCGAATTCAGATGAAAACTGGTTCCCCACTGTGCAGTCTTATGAAGCTTCCACTGAAAATTCAATAAACATTTCCATAAGAGCTGAGGAGGAGATAAGTTTATCATTTAAATCATTTCCTATCCATATTCCGTTGGGCTGTAATATATTTGGACTTCTACTGCTTTACCTTTTCTTTAAAATCTAAGTGAAAATGGGGATTTTTAACTAAGAAACTGCTCAAAAAAACAAAGAAAGATAACCAAAACAGTTATTCCCTACTTGCTCCTATAAAACTTTCCTTATAATCTTTACAACTTGAAAGAGTGTATCTGTTCAAGATAATTTCTCTTTAAACAGGTGGACAAATTACATTATATCTGGCTACTATTTCTAATTTTCTTCATAGAAATTCTGTTGATTTCAATGGTGTAATGAGCTATGGAAAATTAGTGTGACAAGAGAATAAATAGGGTTTGTATCCAAATAGCTCTGAACTAAAAATTAATTTACTTGTAAAACATTTTAAATTATATTTTAAGAATCTGGCCCTAATCCATGTATATTTGCTTCAGTAACGTCAAGTCTTACATTAATCTTTTTAAAGTCCCTAAATTTCAGCTTCTGTAACACTAATATAACTAGTCAAATCCTAAAAAATGATTTCAAACTATTAGTTTTGCACATCTGCTGTAGACAAAATAAAAAATAAACAACATTCTACTGTCAAGTGGATTTTTTTTTTAATTAATAGGATCATTAAATACATAGTTGTCTGCCTCAAAAGAACAAAATACATTGTAAGTTATTTTTTTAAAAAAGTCTATTGGGCTATAAAGCTAACAATTGTTAAGATGGTCTATCAATTTTTTGTTGCAAAGTAAACATAAAAAATTATGTGCAGAGGACTTCCAGTTCGGTGACAACATCAAAAGACCTTAGAAGTCATCAGTCATATTCTTACAATAAGAAAATGCTGGACAAATTGAAATTCAGTTTCAGGCAAACAGCTCCCACAAAATCTGGGGACAGAGTCACAGCCAAAATATCCTAACCTAGAGGAGAAACGGCTGGAGCAATAAACAAATGGAAACATTTAAATGGTAATTTTGATGAATCTCTGGAGGCTGAGTATAGACAGCATGAGAGTAAGAAACTCCTGGGGATCACAATACTAGAAAGACTACCACGTTTTTATGATCTTTATCTTCAGGAAGCTTACCAGGTTCTCATTCTGAAGACTGGGAAAGATCTGTTCACATCTCTGGCAAGGGAAGGAAAAGAGTAATCATTGTGAAATATCCCCAGAGCCTTCTCTATAACATAAACCTACTATTCAGGAGAAAAGACCAGAATCTAATCCCAGCTAAGGGAAGAGAAATTCTCCTACCCCATTTCAATCTCAACTTGCGGGGTGGGAGGAAAAAGTGTGAGAATTTCAAGAAAGGGAGTATGGGGAGGTGGGAGGGGGATGCGATACCACTGGAGGCATACTCATAAGGGGACCAAGCCCAAGGCACAGGCCTGTTAAAACAGTAAGATTTAATCTGAAAATTATAGAACACTATCTTTCTTTATACTTTATCAGGAGACAAAAAGGCTGCAGTATAATAACAATGGATTACAACTGAAAAAGCTGCAAGACACAGACTCTCTCAGAGGAGGAGTGCTTAGAGTAGTCAGGATCAAGAGATAAAACAAAAGTAAAACATGCTAGGGGAATTTAAATACTCTGTCATCAATAACTGCCACAAACATTAAAATGAGCCCAAATCCTAGAGAGATTAGTATAAATCCCTACACAAAAGAACTATTTTCATTAATATCCAATAAAACATGTCTGGTTTTCAACAAAAATTGTAAGGCATAACAAATAGCCAGAAAAAAAAAAAACAGTCTGATGACTAAAGTATTTATTCAAATCAGATTCACATAGAACAGATCTGGGAATTACCAGAAAAAGAATTTAAAATAACTATGATTAATATGTGAAGGACTCTAAAGAAAATGTAGATAACACGTAAGAATAGATGGGTAATGTAAGCAAAGAGGAAAACTCTGAGAAGTAATAGAAAGCAAATGCTAGAAAGCAAAAATGCTGTAACAGCAATGAAGATGGCCTTGGAGAGACTCACCAGTGGACTCAACATGCTCAAAGAAAGATTCAATGAGATTTAAGATAGGTCTATATAAACTTTTCAAACTGAAATACAATAAAAAAAGAAAGAAAGAAAAAGAACAGCAAAACATATAAGAACTATGGAATAATTCTAAAAAATGTTACAAATACATAATTTGTATGACTAAAGGAAAAGAAAGAGCAAACAGAACAGCAGAAATATTTGAAGTAATAAAGGTTGTGTGCTTTCCAAGGTTAAGAACAGACAACAGATTTAGTTCAGAGAACACCATTTGCAATAAATACCATTTTAAAAAAATTCACACATAGGCATATGATATTCAGACTTTAAGATACCAAAGAGAAAGGGGAAAATCTTGAAAAATAGCAGAGCGAAAAATACCTTATCAACAAAGAAACAAGAATAACAATTACAGCAGACTTGTAATCAGAAACTATTTAAGATGGAAGAAAGTAGAGTAAATGCTCAGTCTAAGGTCCAGAGGGAAGCACACACAGCCCTGCAAGCTGCCAAGGTGGGCCGAGACCAGACCCTTGTGGCACTGAGTCCAGTCTAACACCCCGGGTGAAGGGAAGCACACACAGCCCAGCAAGCCCCGAGGTGAGTTGAGACCTGCACAGCACCAGGGGCTCAGTCTACAGCCACAGAAAGCTAAAACAGGAGCCAAGGTGGTGTAATATAGATAGCACCACAGCTTCTATTACAACAAAGACAGTTAACCACCACAGTAGCAGCCAGGGCCACTCTACAGGCAACCTGCCACTCACTCAACTACACTGATATAAGAAGAGTCACCAGTAGAGCCTGAAAATAGAGGAGGAAGTCTTTATCTTCATAGCCAACCCCAGAGTAACAAAAGAAGCAAGTCCCATTCAAAAGGAAAAGATTGACTGATTGGATTAAAAAGTTAGACCCAAGTATATGCTGTCTTCAAGAGATCCATCTCACATATAGAGACACACACAGACTNGAGAAACGGCTGGAGCAATAAACAAATGGAAACATTTAAATGGTAATTTTGATGAATCTCTGGAGGCTGAGTATAGACAGCATGAGAGTTAAGAAACTCCTGGGGATCACAATATACGAGAAAGACTACCACGTTTTTATGATCTTTATCTTCAGGAAGCTTACCAGGTTCTCATTCTGAAGATTGGGAAAGATCTGTTCACATCTCTGGCAAGGGAAGGAAAAGAGTAATCATTGTGAAATATCCCCAGAGCCTTCTCTATAACATAAACCTACTATTCAGGAGAAAAGACCAGAATCTAATCCCAGCTAAGGGAAGAGAAATTCTCCTACCCCATTTCAATCTCACCTTGGGGGGTGGGTGGAAAAGTGTACCCCATTTCAATCTCAACTTGCGGGGTGGGAGGAAAAAGTGTGAGAATTTCAAGAAAGGGAGTATGGGGAGGTGGGAGGGGGATGCGATACCACTGGAGGCATACTCATAAGGGGACCAAGCCCAAGGCACAGGCCTGTTAAAACAGTAAGATTTAATCTGAAAATTATAGAACACTATCTTTCTTTATACTTTATCAGGAGACAAAAAGGCTGCAGTATAATAACAATGGATTACAACTGAAAAAGCTGCAAGACACAGACTCTCTCAGAGGAGGAGTGCTTAGAGTAGTCAGGATCAAGAGATAAAACAAAAGTAAAACATGCTAGGGGAATTTAAATACTCTGTCATCAATAACTGCCACAAACATTAAAATGAGCCCAAATCCTAGAGAGATTAGTATAAATCCCTACACAAAAGAACTATTTTCATTAATACCCAATAAAACATGCCTGGTTTTCAACAAAAATTGTAAGGCATAACAAATAGCCAGAAAAAAAAAAAAAAAACAGTCTGATGACTAAAGTATTTATTCAAATCAGATTCATATAGAACAGATCTGGGAATTACCAGAAAAAGAATTTAAAATAACTATGATTAATATGTGAAGGACTCTAAAGAAAATGTAGATAACATGTAAGAATAGATGGGTAATGTAAGCAGAGAGGAAAACTCTGAGAAGTAATAGAAAGCAAATGCTAGAAAGCAAAAATGCTGTAACAGCAATGAAGATGGCCTTGGAGAGACTCATCAGTGGACTCAACATGGGCAAAGAAAGATTCAATGAGATTTAAGATAGGTCTATATAAACTTTTCAAACTGAAATACAATAAAAAAAGAAAGAAAAAAAAAGAACAGCAAAACATATACGAACTATGGAATAATTCTAAAAAATGTTACAAATACATAATTTGTATGACTAAAGGAAAAGAAAGAGCAAACAGAACAGCAGAAATATTTGAAGTAATAAAGGTTGTGTGCTTTCCAAGGTTAAGAACAGACAACAGATTTAGTTCAGAGAATACCATTTGCAATAAATACCATTAATAGATTTAGTTCAGAGAACACCATTTGCAATAAATACCATTTAAAAAAAATTCACACATAGGCATATGATATTCAGACTTTAAGATACCAAAGAGAAAGGGGAAAATCTTGAAAAATGGCAGAGCAAAAAATACCTTATCAACAAAGAAACAAGAATAACAATTACAGCAGACTTGTAATCAGAAACTATTTAAGATGGAAGAAAGTAGAGTGAAGGCTGTCTAAGGTCCAGAGGGAAGCACACACAGCCCTGCAAGCTGCCAAGGTGAGCCGAGACCAGACCCTTGTGGCACTGGGTCCAGTCTAACACCCCGGGTGAAGGGAAGCACACACAGCCCAGCAAGCCCCGAGGTGAGCTGAGACCTGCACAGCACCAGGGGCTCAGTCTACAGCCACGGAAAGCTAAAACAGGAGCCAAGGTGGTGTAATATAGATAGCACCACAGCTTCTGTTACAACAAAGACAGTTAACCACCACAGTAGCAGCCAGGGCCACTCTACAGGCAACCTGCCACTCACTCAACTACATTGATATAAGAAAAGTCACCAGTAGAGCCTGAAAATAGAGGAGGAAGTCTTTATCTTCATAGCCAACCCCAGAGTAACAGAAGAAGCAAGTCCCATTCAAAAGGAACAGATTGACTCATTGGATTAAAAAGCTAGACCAGAGTATATGCTGTCTTCAAGAGATCCATCTCACATATAGAGGCACACACAGACTAAAAGTGAAGTGATGGAAAAAGATATACCATGCAAATGGAAACCAAAAATGAGCAAAAGTAGCTATTCTTATATCAGATAAAATAGATTTTAAACCAAAAAACATAAAAAGAGAAAAAGAAGGCCACTATATAATGATAAATGCATCTATCCAGCTAGAAGACATAACAATCATAAATATATATACACCCAATACTGGAGCACCCATATAGATAAAGCAAACACTATTAGACCAACAAAGAGACACAGGTTTTAAACTAAACATTAGACCAACTGGACCTAACATATACAGAACATTTCACCCAACAACTAAAGAATATACTTTCTTCTCATCAGTTCATGGAGCATTCCCCAGGATAGATGACATATTAGGTCACAAATCTAGCCTCAGCAAATTTTAAAAAATCGAATTCATTGCAAGTATCTTTTCAGACCACAATGGACTAAAATTGGAAATAAATAATAAGCAAAACTCTGGAAACTGTACAAATACATGGAAACTAAATAACAGGCTCCTGAACAACCTATGGCTCCAAGAAGAAATTAAACAGGAAATCAAAAAATTTCTAGAAACTAATCAAAATAACGATACATCATACCAAAACCTGTGGGATACTGCAAAAGCAGTACTAAGAGGCAGATTTATTGCAATAAATGCATATATCAAAAAACGGAAAGACTTCAAATAAACAACCTAACACTACACCGCAAAGAACTTGAAAAACAACAACAATCCAAACCTAAAGGTAGCAGATGGAAAGAAATAGTTAAGATCAGAGCAGAACTAAATGAAATAGAGACCCTAAAAACAATAGAAGAGATCAACAAAACAAAAAGTTGGTTTTTTGAGAAAATAAGTAAAATAGACCGTTTGCTAGGTTAACAAAAAAGGAAGAGGGGAGACCCAACTAACAAAAATCAGAAATGAAAGGGAGACATTACAACTGACACCACAGAAATATAAAGAATCATTAGAGACTTTTATAAACAACTGTATGACAACAAATATGAAAATCTGGAAGATATGGATAAGTTTCTAGACACATACAAACTACCAAGACTGAAACAAGAAGAGATAGAAAACCTGAACAGACCAATAACAAGCAAGGAGATTGAAGTGGTAATCTTCCAACAAAGAAAAGTCTGGGTCCAGATGGCTTTACAGCTGAATACTATCAAACTTTTAAAGAGGAGTTAATATCAATTCTCCTCAAACTATTCCAAACAATTGAAACAGAAGCTACTCTCCCAAACTCATTCTTTGAGGTGAACATAACTCTGATACCAAAACCAGATAAAGACACAACAACAACAAAAAAAGAAAATTACAGGCCAATATCCTTGATGAACCTATATGCAAAAATCCTCAATAAGATATTAGCAATCAGAATACAGCAACATATTAAAAAATTATACACTATGATCAATATTATCTACCTTGACAGGGTAAAGAATAAAAATCTTATGATCATATTAATTGATACTAAAAATGTATTTAGCAAATCCTGACACCCACATGTGGTTAAAACAAAAAGCAATCTTCAGCAGGCTATTTTATAGCTATGAAAAAAAAAATTAAGTTTACATGGAAAAGCAAAAACCCTGGAAACAAGAAAGCTGAGGAACTTACACTAACTGAATTTCAGACTTACCTGAAAGCTACATTAACTAAGACAGTGCAGTATTGATAAAAGAATAGACACACGCATCAATGTAACTACAGATTCTAAAAATAGACCCACTCAATATAGCTAAGTGATATTTGACTATTAGACCAACAAAGAGACACAGGTTTTAAACTAAACATTAGACTGACTGGACCTAACATATACAGAACATTTCACCCAACAACTAAAGAATATACTTTCTTCTCATCAGTTCATGGAGCATTCCCCAGGATAGATGACGTATTAGGTCACAAATCTAGCCTCAGCAAATTTAAAAAAATTGAATTCATTGCAAGTATCTTTTCAGACCACAATGGACTAAAATTGGAAATAAATAATAAGCAAAACTCTGGAAACTGTACAAATACATGGAAACTAAATAATAGGCTCCTGAACAACCTATGGCTCCAAGAAGAAATTAAACAGGAAATCAAAAAATTTCTAGGAACTAATCAAAATAATGATACATCATACCAAAACCTGTGGGATACTGCAAAAGCAGTACTAAGAGGCAGATTTGTGGCAATGAATGCATATATCAAAAAACGGAAAGACTTCAAATAAACAACCTAACACTACACCACAAAGAACTTGAAAAACAACAACAATCCAAACCTAAAGGTAGCAGATGGAAAGAAATAGTTAAGATCAGAGCAGAACTAAATGAAATAGAGACCCTAAAAACAAAGATCAGAGCAGAACTAAATGAAATAGAGACCCTAAAAACAATAGAAGAGATCAACAAAACAAAAAGTTGGTTTTTTGAGAAAATAAGTAAAATAGACCGTTTGCTAGGTTAGATAAGTAAAATAGACCGTTTGCTAAGTTAACAAAAAAGGAAGAGGGGAGACCCAACTAACAAAAATCAGAAATGAAAGGGAGACATTACAACTGATACCACAGAAATATAAAGAATCATTAGAGACTTTTATAAACAACTGTATGACAACAAATATGAAAATCTGGAAGATATGGATAAGTTTCTAGACACATACAAACTACCAAGACTGAAACAAGAAGAGATAGAAAACCTGAACAGACCAATAATAAGCAAGGAGATTGAAGCGGTAATCTTCCAACAAAGAAAAGTCTGGGTCCAGATGGCTTTACAGCTGAATTCTATCAAACTTTTAAAGAGGAGTTAATATCAATTCTCCTCAAACTATTCCAAACAATTGAAACAGAAGCTACTCTCCCAAGCTCATTCTTTGAGGTGAACATAACTCTGATACCAAAACCAGATAAAGACACAACAACAACAAAAAAGAAAATTACAGGCCAATATCCTTGATGAACCTATATGCAAAAATCCTCAATAAGATATTAGCAATCAGAATACAGCAACATATTAAAAAATTATACACTATGATCAATATTATCTACCTTGACAGGGTAAAGAATAAAAATCTTATGATCATATTAATTGATACTAAAAATGTATTTAGCAAATCCTGACACCCACTTGTGGTTAAAACAAAAAGCAATCTTCAGCAGGCTATTTTTTAGCTATGAAAAAAAAAATTAAGTTTACATGGAAAAGCAAAAACCCTGGAAACAAGAAAGCTGAGGAACTTACACTAACTGAAATTCAGACTTACTAGAAAGCTACATTAACTAAGACAGTGCAGTATTGATAAAAGAATAGACACACGCATCAATGTAACTACAGATTCTAAAAATAGACCCACTCAATATAGCTAAGTGATATTTGATATGGACAATCTTTTCAACAAATGATACTGGAACAAATGGACACACACATGCAAGAAAATGAATCTAGCCATACTGTTTTAAAATATAAATTCAAACCTCATCAAAGACTAAACATGAAAGCAAGACTATTAAATTTCTAAAGGAAAACAAGAGGAATATCTAAGTAACTTTGGGTTTGATGATGAGATTTTAGATATAATCACCAAGAGCAATATCCAGGAAAATAAAATTGGTAAGTTGGACTTCAGTAAAACTAAAAACATCTGTTTGTTAAACACTGTTAAATGAAAGAAAAGATGAGCCAAGACTAGGGGAAAATATTTGCAAAACACATATTTTGTAAAAGACATGTATAGAAAATATGCAAAGAACTCTTAAAACTCAATAAGAAAGAAACAATCCAATTTAAAAATGGGAAAATATCTTAATTAACACCTCATCAAATAATATACACAGATGGCAAATAAGAATATTAATAGATGCTAAACATCTTTTGTCATTAAAGAAATGCAAATTGATACAATGAGATACCACTACACACTTGCTAGAAAAATTTTTAATAAAGAAAATACTTTTTGTTGTCAATGATACTGAGCAATAAATAGGAACCCTCATTCACTGCTAGTGGAAATGCAATAAGTACAGCTACTTTGGAAGACAGTTGAAATTTTCTTACAAAGCTAAACATAGTTTTGCTATATAATCTAGCAGTTATACTCCTATATATTTCCCAAACTTACTTGCAACTTTAATTTACAACAAAACATACATGCAAATATTTATAGCAGCTTTATTCAAAATTGCCAAAAAGTAGAAGCAAACAATATTTCCTCCAATAAGTCAGTGGGTAAGCAAGTATCTTATACTTGTACAGTGGACTATTTTTCAGCAATAAAAAAGGACCCATGAAATCATCCAAAAAAGTATTAATCTTAAATGAATATTGTTCAGTGAAAGAAGCCTCTCTGAAAAGGCTACTTACTGTATGAGTACATTTATATCACATTCTGGAAAAGTTAAAATTATAAAGATGGTAAACATATCAGTGGTTGTCAGAGGATTGGAAGGGGCTGTTGAGTAGGTGAAGCCCTGGGTAATTTTATAGCAGTCAGACTAGACTATTCCTTAAAATACTTTAATGGCAGATATATGGTAACATTCATTTGTCAAAAGCCATGGATTTTATAGCACAAAGACCTTAACATATGCAAATTTTAAAAATCATTTAGGAATTCAAGGAGTAAAAGGATGTAATGCAGAATGTGACAATCCCACAAATGCCTGCAAATCAGGCTGCAGGGTAATTGCACATCCCTGCAGAGTGAGCCCAGTGTGTGGAGTAGCTAAGAGCCCACACGACTGTATTTCCTGAGAGGAGAATTACACAGAGTCACCCTCATCCCTCTTGTTCCTGGGCTGCTGTTGGACTTCGACATTTTGGGATAGGAGCCAGGGAAGCTCAGAGTCTTGCCAGCCCAGCGGCCCTGCCCACCCCAGAAGACAGTGCATGGGGAGCATGGAACATTATCAGCAGCCTGGTTACAAGCCCTCCTTCCTCTAGGAACTCAGAGCCCTACTTGAAATAGGGGAACATGCCATGCCAATGGAAAGTATGGGGAATAAGCGAGTTGTCTGGATCTATACCCTCCTTCCCCCAGGAGCCCAGAGACACACCTGACTCAACATCCCACCTCTGCCCCAGTGGACAGAAGCAGGGTCAGCACCACTCCCTTGTGCTGGATGTCTGGATCTACACCCTCCTTATCCCTAGAGTTCAGAGGTATGCCTGATGCAATGAGCCCACCAGAACCAGTGGATAGCATGTTTGGAGTGTGAAAGCCACATAGATACACATTACCTTCCCACATTACACAGCTGCTTAACTGCACCAGTGGAAAAGGTGTGGGGAGTGAGCCAGCACTTACTATCATGCTCACCCACAACCAAATCTATGAAGCCCAACCCCACTATCAATATAAAACAGTTCTATAGGTAAGAATCTCTCCCCTCAAAAAACCATTCCAAATATTAATAGGAACTCATCACCAGTTGCCCAGAGATACAAGAACCATGAAACACAGAGAAACAAGAACCACGAAAAAATAAGGAAGCATGACTACACCAAAAGAAGACTGTGATTATTTGATAACAGACCCCAAACAACAGAAAATCTGTGAGTCACCTGAAGAGGAATCCCAAATGTCAAAATGCAGGAAACAATACAATGAAAAAAATAGAAAATACAATGAAGTGAAAAAAAAAAAAAAATCCAGGATATATATGAGAAATTCAACAAAGAAATAAAAACAATAAAAAAAGAATCAAGCAGAAATCCTGAAACTGAAGAATTCCTTCAAAGAAATAAAAAAATATATATATGAATGAGAGCAAAAGCAGCAGGCTAGAACAAGCAGAAAAAGAATTTACAAACTGGAAGACAGTCTTTTTGAATTAATGCAGTTGAACCAAAAAAAAAAAAAAAAAAAGATAGCCTTAAGGATACAAACATCCCTATTATAAGTGTACTGGAAGGGGAAGAGAAAGAAAGGAAAAGGCACCAAAAGCCTAATTAAAGAAAGAATAACTAAAAACTTCCCACGTATTGAAAGAGATACGGTCTCAAAGGTCCAAGAAGCTCAAAGATCCCCAAACAGATTCAACTCAAAAATGACACATTGTAGTCAAATTGTCAACAGTCAAAAACAAAAAATTCTAAAAACAGCAAGAGAAAAGCGTCAAATCACCGATAAGGGAATTCCCATCAGGCTAACAGCAGACTTCTCAATGGAAGCCCCATGGCCAGGAGACAGTGAGATGGCATATTCAAAATGCTAAAAGAAAAAAACTGCCAGCCATGAATATTATATCCAGCAAAGCTTTCTTTTAGAAATGAAGGAGAAATAGTACCTTTCCCAGACAGACAAAAATTGTGAGAATTCACCACTACACCAGCCCTTCAACAAACCTCCAGGGACTCTTACATCTGGAATCAAAAGAGCAATATATCACCATAAACGCAAGAGAAAAGAAAAAAATATATAGTAGAACAGATAAGCAAATGAAAGAGAAATAAATGTATCTTATCACTAGAGGCAGGGATACAAAAACAAGACGAGAAGACCCTATGGAGCTTCAATTAACTAGCTCAAGCAAAACAACACAAACCTAACCCAGGCACCAACAACTAAACCTCCTGAGCTAGAAATTTCAGTTGGGGCAACCTCGGAGTATAAAAAAACCTCCGAATGACCATGACTTAAACTAATCAGTTAAAGCAATGCATTCATCAATTGATCCAAAGTAATTTGATCAACAGAACAAGTTACCCTAGGGATAACAGCACAATTCTATTATAGAGTCCCTATCGACATTAGAGTTTATGACCTCGATGTTGGATCAGGACATACCAATGGTGCAGCAGCTATTAAAGGTTCGTTTGTTCATTGATTAAAGTCCTATGTGATCTGAGTTCAGACCG
>NW_007732005.1:44897-138242 GCF_000696425.1 Galeopterus variegatus
AATATATATATATAACTGTAAATATATATATATAACTGTAAATATATATATATATATATATAACTGTAAATAGTAGAGAGAAATAAATTAATGACATAGAGAGTAAAGGATAATTGAAGAAATGAAGTTTCTTCAGGGTACAAGAGTATATGGGTTCCAGGCCTTACTTAGAAACAGGAGCACCTCATTATTGCAGGAAGAAAGATAGAGTACCAAGTTAGGTTGCTGGCATTGGTGATGACTAGTAAAGTAGTTTATGTGCTATTGTATGTATTTTTCTAGGACTTATGCTGCAAATCCACACACTAAGACTAAGTGGGGGGAAATGCTTTGAAGATTTAGCAAATAACAAAAGGTATAAAGTAGTAATTCTTGAGAATGGAAAGTGAATTTTCTAAAGAAGAGTAAGTGGTACAATCATCATGCAATATTGCTGTGAAACTAGCAAACACGGCTCTGTAATGTTTATCCAGTTATTTTCATTGACTAAGTGATGATTGTGAATCAGCAGATGGCTTGTATAAATAGGATTGAGCATTCACAAGTTGAGTACTGGGAAAGTTAGGGACAGTGGGAGTCACAGTTATGTGCAGATGTTTAAAGGTAGTTCAAATTGCAATTCTTCCTTAAATATTGTTTTTCTTTTATGGCTCATGAAGGGTCAGTTAGGAGAATCATAAGAAGATGCATCTTTGCTGAACATACTGCTGTACCATTAGCCACTATTATATATTGAATGTGTCTCCCTAAAATTCATGTGTTGAAACCTAACCCCCAAAATGGCTATATTTGGAGATGGGGCCTTTAAGGAAGTAATTAAAGTTAAATAATGTCATAAGAGTGAGGCCCTGATCTGATAGGATTAGTGTTCTTATAAAAAGAGACACTAGAGAGCACTCGTTCCCTCTCCCTGCATGCACTCCTAGAAAAGTCCATGCAAGGAGGTGGCTGTCCACAAGCCAGGAAGAGAGTCCTCACCAGAAACTGAGTTGTCCAGAACCTTGATTATGGACTTCTAGCCTCCAGAACTGTGAGAAAATAAATTTCTGTTGTTTAAACCCTGACAGTTTATGCTATTTTGTTTCATGGCAGTCCAAGACAACAAGTACAGTTCCTTTTTCTCCTCTCTCTCATAACAGTCACAAAAGAATTTACAGTGGTAAGTAACTTGTGGGGGAAACAAATCTGGCAAATTATTACAATTTTTTAAATTAATTTTTTCCTGGATCTATTATAAAAGCGGAAATAGGGCAAAGTTTAGAAACTTCTGATAGAACCTTTTTTCCCCCAAAAGTTAATATCCACATTTAAAGATAAGAAAACACAGACTTAAGGAGATTTTATAATTTGACCAAAGCTACACATTACCAAACAAACAAAAAAGGCAATGAAGTAGCATGTCAGGAGCCTAGAAAATCTTTACAAATGGCAGAATTAAATTTTGTGCCACCTGCCTATGTTTAGATATCTTATGGACAACATGAATACAGTTAAAATGCACAAACCTTAATGTGAGCTGGCCTCGTGGTTTAGTTTCACTAATTATAAGGGGACCAAGAGGGCCAAGATGGACGGACAATCGACCAACTAGCACATCACATACATAGTAAGGAATTTGTCCTCACCCAACGAGGGATGCTGCCTTTATCACAGCTCCTGGAAGCCAACCACTAAACCAATGAAATTTTCTTAGTGATAAGAGTGTCTTTGTTATTCATGGTGGGCCCCTGGACCACAGCTGGTAGTTTATGCTAACAAGGTGACTCCTACTGTCCCCTGGGGTCTCGTGCTATTAGTCCAACCTCTGGGAAGGAGGTTCTGGAGAGTGCCTTGAACCTTACGGACACTAAGTCAATTGATCATGCATATATAATAAGCCCTCAATAAACACTTTGGATACTGGTGAGCTTCTCAGATTGGAAATACTCTGTGTGTATTGTCTTAGTCTATGGAAGGAGGATAATGCATCTTGAGAATGAAGGAAACTTTGCTTTGAGCTTCCTCCCAGATTCTGCCCTTTGTGTTTCTTCCGTTGGCTGATGTTTAATGTATCCTTTCTCTGTAATAAGTATAACCATTCATATAATAAGCTTCAGTGAGTTCTGTGAGTCTTTCTAATTGTTGGGGGCCTGAAGCTCCACACCCCTTCTTGTGAGACCGCTCCTGTGTGACAATCTGCTCCGATGGCCATGCTTTACATGATAGCTGCCTAGCAATCTTTATGCCAGAAACTGATTGCTCCTGGCTATGCAAGTTAATTTGCAAGTGACCTTTTATCCTTCTCTAGAAACTGTTTAACCATAAACATTCTGGGTGGCAACCTTTACTTTGAATGTCCTGTCTTTGTCTCTCCTCAAGATATTATCATATCTTTACATTCCAGACCCTTTGCAGCATGCCTGCCTTCTCCTATATAAGATGTAACCTAAGAATCAATAAACGAGACTTGATCAGAATACTGTCTTGTCTCAATTTCTCGTGTCTCTTGTCCCATCCAATTCCCACTCCCCCCTCCAGGGTCTGCGTTGAATATCCCGCGGGTCGGGACAGGACATCCCGAAGTCTACATCCTCATTCTTCCCGGCTTCGGGATAATCTCACACATCGTAACCTATTATTCAGATAAAGAGGAACCTTTCGGATACATAGGAATAGTCTGGGCTATAAAATCCATTGGTTTCCTGGGCTTTGTCGTCTGAGTCCACCACATATTTACAGTAGGAATAGACGTAGACACTCGAGCATACTTCACATCAGCCACAATAATCATCGCAATTCCCACAGGTGTAAAAGTATTCAGCTGACTAGCCACATTGCACGGAGGAAATATCAAATGATCTTCTGCCATGCTATGAGCCCTAGGCTTCATCTTCTTATTCACGATCGGAGGTTTGACAGGAATTGTACTAGACAACTCATCACTAGACATCGTATTACACGACACATACTACGTAGTAGCACATTTCCACTATGTACTATCCATAGGAGCAGTATTAGCTATCATAGGAAGCTTCGTCCACTGATTCCCTCTACTTTCAGGCTACACCCTCAACACCACCTGAGCCAAAATTCACTTCACGGTCATATTTGTAGGCGTGAACCTAACGTTCTTTCCACAACACTTCCTAGGTTTATGGGGAATACCACGACGATACTCCGACTACCCGGATGCATACACCATATGAAATAAGGCCTCATCCATAGGATCATTCATCTCTTTGACAGCGATTGTATTAATAATTTTCATAACGTGAGAAGCCTTCGCTTCAAAATGAGAAGTCTCAACAGTAGAACTCCCCACCACAAATCTGGAATGACTACACGGCTGCCCCCCTGCTTACCACACATTTGAAGAACCAGCATATGTGAAAGCTCAGCGAGAAAGGAAGGAGTTGAACCTCCCGAGAATGGTTTCAAGCCAACCCCATAGCCCCTATAACTTTCCCTACAGACGAGATATTAGTAAAAATATTACATGACTTCGTCAGAGTTAACTTATAGGCCTAGATCCTTTATGTCTCTGTGGCACACCCACTACAACTAGGACTTCAAGACGCCTCCTCCCCCATCATAGAGGAACTACTATACTTTCACGACCACACCCTCATAATCGTATTCCTAATTAGCTCCTTAGTCCTTTATGTCATCTCCCTAATATTAACCACAAAACTCACGCACACAAGTACTATGAATGCCCAAATGGTAGAAACCATATGAACCATTTTGCCCGCCGTCATCCTAACTTTAATCGCCCTTCCATCCCTAAGAATCCTCTACATGACAGACGAAATCAATAATCCCCTCCTAACTGTCAAGGCCATGGGCCACCAATGATACTGAAGTTACGAGTATACAGATTACACAGATCTAAACTTCGATTCATATATAACCCCCACCTCCGACCTAAAACCAGGAGAATTTCGACTCCTAGAAGTCGACAACCGAACAGTACTCCCAATAGAAACCTCAATCCGCATACTAATTTCATCCGAGGACATACTACACTCGTGAACCGTACCCTCACTAGGTCTAAAAATGGACGCAATCCCAGGACGCCTAAACCAAACAACCCTGTCAGCAACACGGCCCGGTTTATTCTATGGACAGTGTTCAGAAATCTGCAGCTCAAACCACAGCTTCATGCCCATCCTTCTTGAACTTGTCCCACTCAAACAGTTTGAAATCTGATCAACCCTAACACCATAAACACATCGTGAAGCTAAATAGCATTAACCTTTTAAGTTAAAGAATGGAGGCACTAATCTTCCCACAATGAAATGCCACAACTGGACACCTCAACATGATCCATCTCTGTCATATTCATAACTCTAACACTCTTCATCACATAACAACTAAAGCTCTAGAATTCTGCTTATCTCTCTAACCCTGCAGAAAAACTTACTAAATTACCAAAACACACAAATCCATGAGAAAAAAAAATGAACGAAAATCTATTCACTTCTTTTACAACCCCCACATTAATAGGCATACCCATTGTAGCCCTCATTATCCTCCTACCCAGCACAATATATCCTCTTCCCCCCCGCCTCATCAATAACCGCCTAACATCTCTACAAATGTGATTAATCCAACTCGTCCTAAAACAACTGATGACAATCTATAACACCAAATGACGATCATGGTCCCTAATACTAATTTCACTAATCCTATTTATTGGCTCAACAAATCTACTAGGCCTATTACCCCACTCATTTATACCTACCTCCCAACTATCCCTAAACCTAAGCATAGAAATCCCCCTATGAGCCGGAACAGTAATCCTAGGTCTCCGCAACAAAATAAAAGAATCTCTAGCTCACATTCTACCCCAAGACACACCTGCCCCTCTTATCCCGATACTTGTGATCATTGAAACCATCAGCCTCTTCATCCAGCCCTTAGCCCTAGCCGTACGGTTAACAGCTAACATCACAGCTGGCCACCTACTTATGAACCTCATCAGAAAAGCTACATCAGTATTAATTACCCTAAGTCCCCCAACAGCTCCGATTACCTTTACCCTCCTCGCCCTGCTCACTATCCTCGAACTTGCCATAGCCCTAATCCAAGCCTACATATTTACCCTACTGGTAAGCCTCTACCTACATGATAACACCTAATGACCCACCAAACCCACGCCTACCACATAGTTAACCCGAGCCCCTGGCCACTCACAGTAGCCCTGTCTGCCCTACTCATAACATCCAGCCTAACAATATGATTTCACTTTAATTCCAGCCCCCTACTAGCCCTAGGACTACTAACCAACCTACTGACCATATATCAATGATGACGAGATGTAGTACGAGAAGGCACTTTCCAAGGCCACCATACAACCATTGTAGAAACAGGACTACGATACAGGATAATTCTCTTTATTGTATCCAAAGTCTTCTTTTTCGCCGGATTCTTTTGAGCCTTTTACCACTCAAGCCTAGCCCCAACTCCCAGCCTAGGGGGCTGCTGACCACCAGCGGGCATCAACCCTCTTAACCCCATAGAAGTCCCACTACTTAACACACTAGTACTGCTAGCCTCCGGAGTATCTATTACCTGAGCCTACCACAGCCTCATAGAAGGAAACCGCAAACATATACTCCAAGCCCTCCTCATCACAATCTCCCTAGGCACTTACTTCACACTCCCCCAAATCTCAGAGTACCTCAAAGCCCCCTTTACCATTTCCGACGGCATCTACGGGTCAACATTCTTCATAGCAACAGGTTTCCACTGCCTCCATGTGATGATCGGATCCACCTTCCTCATCATCTGTCTCCTATGCCAACTGAAATTCCACTTCACATCCAAACACCATTCTGGCTTTGAAGCAGCAGCCTGATACTGACATTTCGTAGATGTAATCTGACTGTTCCTATACATTTCCATTTACTGATGAGGATCCTATTCTTTCAGTATCAGCTAGTACAATTGACTTCCAATCAATTAGATCTGGTCATAACTCAGAAGAGAATGATCAACCTAACGTTAACCCTCTTAACCAACTCAATACTAGCACTCTTACTCATCACCATCGCCCTCTGACTCCCCCAGACATATACCTACGCAGTAAAATCAAGCCCATACGAATGCGGATTCGACCCAGTAGGATCTGCCCGTCTACCATTCTCCATAAAGTTCTTCCTGGTAGCATCACATTCCTATTATTCGACCTGGAAATTATCCTGCTATTACCACTCCCATGAGCCACCCAAATAAATGACCTTAAATTGATACTCACCATTGCACTCATCCTAATCCTCACACTAGCACTAAGCCTGGCCTATGAATGATCCCAAAAGGGCCTAGAATGAGCCGAATATAGTAGTTAGTTTAACTAAAACAACTGGTTTCGACCCATTAAATTACGACCTCTCGTAACTACTAAATGCCTCCAATTTATATTAATATTATCCTGGCATACACTGCATCCCTCGTAGGACTGCTAATGTACTGGTCCCATTTCATATCCTCCCTGTTATGCTTGGAGGGCATAATATAATCTCTATTCATCCTAGCTACCATCCTATCCCTAAACTTACCCTTCACCCTATCCTACACCCTTCCCATTATCCTCCTATTCTTTGCAGGCTGCAAAACCGCTGTAGGTCTAGCACTCCTAGTAATGATCTCTGACACTTACGGCCTGGACCATGTGCAAAACCTTAACCTCCTACAATGCTAAAGCTTATTGTCCCTACAATCATACTCATCCCCACTACATGAAACTCTAACAACAATATAATCTGAATTAACTCAACAACTCACAGCCTACTAATTAGCCTCATCACCCTTCTCTTCCTAAACCATAACAATGAGAACAGCACAACCACATCACTAAACTTCTTCTCAGACCCTCTCTCATCCCCCCTCCTAGTATTAACAACCTGACTCCTCCCCCTAACAATTATAGCAAGCCAACATCACCTCTCCAAAGAAACACTCGTTCGAAAAAAACTATATATCACCACATTAACCTCACTACAAATTTTCCTAATCATAACATTTACTGCCACAGAACTAATCATATTTTATATTATATTTGAAACAACACTAATCCCAACCTTGATCATCATCACCCGATGATGCAACCAACCGGAATGACTAAATGCAGGACTCTACTTCCTATTCTATACTCTCTTCGGCTCCATACCACTGCTAATTGCATTAATTCACATCCACAACTCCGCTGGCTCCTTAAACCTACTGCTACTTAAACACTGAACCCAAACACCCCTACCTCCATGGTCCAACACCCTCCTATGAATGGCATGCATAATCGCATTCATAGTAAAAATACCACTCTACGGACTTCACCTCTGATTACCAAAGGTACACGTAGAAGCCCCCATCGCCGGGTCCATAGTCCTCGCGGCCATCCTCCTAAAGCTAGGAGGATACGGAATAATACGAATCACCATCATTCTAAACCCCCCTACAGACTCCACAGCCTACCCCTTCCTTATTCTCTCCCTATGAGGAATAATCATAACAAGCTCCATCTGCCTACGTCAAACAGACCTTAAGTCCCTTATTGCATACTCGTCCATCAGCCATATGGCCCTAGTGATCATAGACATCCTAATCCAAACACCTAGAGGATTCACGGGAGCCACAGCCCTAATAATTGCCCACGGACTTACATCGTCCCTACCCTTCTGCCTTGCAAACTCCAACTACAAACGCACCCACAATCGAACTATAATCCTGGCTCGTGGACTACAAACACTCCTTCCCCTAATAGCAACATGATGATTACTAGCCTCCTTAACAAATTTATCCCTCCCACCAACCATCAATCTAATTGGAGAGTTATTCGTAATAATAACAACATTCTCTTAATCAAACATCACAATCATCCTCATAGGACTTAATATGCTAATCACAGCCCTATATACCCTATTTATATTAATCACAACGCAGCGAGGCGCTCTCACACATCACATCAGCAGCATCAAACCAGCCTTCACATGAGAAAATTCCCTAATACTAATGCACATCATCCCATTTCTACTCCTAACCCTCAACCCCAAAACAGCTCTAGGACCTCTCCACTGTAAATATAGTTTAAACAAAACATTAGGCTGTGAACCTAACAACAGAGACTCAAAATCCCTTATTTACCAAGAAAGACCCAAAGAACTGCTAATTCTTAACATCATATCTAGAACTATGGCTTTCTTACTTTTAAAGGATAGAAGCAATCCATTGGCCTTAGGAACCAAAAATTTGGTGCAACTCCAAGTAAAAGTAATAAACCTATCCCTATCCTTAACAATAATCGCACTTGCCATTCTCACCATCCCCACCCTTACCAACATACACAAACACTATCCCCATCACGTGAAAACCTCAACCCAACTTGCCTTCCTGACCAGCCTCACACCTGCCCTCACATTCATTTACTCTGGACAAGACACAATCACCTCCAACTGACACTGAATTACTATCCAAACACTAGAATTATCCCTCAGTTTCAAACTGGACTATTTCTCCATAATTTTTACCCCAGTGGCCCTCTTAGTTACATGATCCATTATAGAATTCTCCCTATGATACATACGATTGGACCCCAACATCAACAAATTCTTTAAATATCTGCTCATCTTCCTTATCATAATATTAATTCTGGTCTCTGCCAACAACCTACTTCAACTCCTTATCGGATGAGAAGGAGTAGGCATCATATCCTTCCTCCTAACTGGATGATGACACGGCCGAACAGACGCAAACACAGCAGCCCTGCAGGCAATTATCTACAATCGCATCGGCAACATCGGCTTTATCCTGGCCATAGCATGGTTCTTCATACATTCAAGTACGTGAAACCTCCAACAACTACTCATTCTCAACACAAACCCGAACTCTCTCCCATTAATAGGCCTCCTCCTCGCTGCAACAGGTAAATCCGCCCAATTTGGCCTACACCCATGACTACCCTCTGCAATAGAAGGCCCCACACCCGTCTCAGTCCTACTCCACTCTGGCACAATGGTTGTAGCAGGAATCTTCCTACTAATCCGATTCCACCCCCTAATAGAAAACAACAAAATAATCCAAACACTAACACTATGCCTAGGTGCCCTCACCACACTATTTACAGCAATCTGTGCCCTCACACAAAATGACATCAAAAAGATTATCGCATTCTCCACCTCAAGTCAACTAGGCCTGATAATGGTAACAATTGGCATCAACCAACCACACCTGGCATTCCTCCACATCTGCATCACGCATTTTTCAAAGCCATACTATTCTTATGCTCTGGCTCTATCATCCACAACCTAAACAACGAACAAGACATCCGAAAAATAAAAGGCCTACACAAAACCATACCCCTTACATCAACCTCCCTAATTATTGAAAATCTTGCCCTCACAGGCATGCCATTCTTAACAGGCTTTTACTCTAAAGATCTGATCATCAAAACCATAGACACATCATATACCAATGCCTGAGCCCTCACAATTACACTCATCACCACCACCCTCACAGCTGTCTACAGTACCTGATTCATTTTTCTTACATTACTAGAACAGCCGAGCTTCCCAACCCTAATAATCATCAACCAAAATAATCCTAACCTCACCAACTCAACCAAACGTCTAATGATCGGCAGTATCTTCGCTGCCTTCATCATCTCAAACAGTATTCCCCCCATAAGTATCCCCCAAATGACCATACCCCTCTACCTTAAACTATCCGCTCCCCCTCATCACCATTTTAGGCTTTATCCTAGCGCTAGAACTATGCCTAAACTCACTCAACCTAACTCCCAAACTACCCTCACCCCCACATAACTTCTCCACTCTCCTAGGATTTTTCCCAACCCTCATCCACCGCACAGTACCCTACTTAAGCCTAACCTCAAGCCAAAACACAGGCTCCCAAACACTAGACCTAGCCTGACTAGAAAAAGTAATCCCAAAAAACACTACCCACTTCCAAATGCTGGCTGCAACAACCATCTTCAACCAAAAAGGCCTAATCAAACTTTATTTCCTCTCTTTTCTAATTACAATACTAACAACTATACTACTAATTATTTAACCACCCCGAGTAACTTCAATAACAACAACAACACCCATAAACAAAGACCACCCAGCCACCACCACCAACCAACACCCATAACTATATAATGCAGCCACACCTGTAGAATCCCCATGAAAATAACCCGTCCTCTCCCACTCAAAAATCACCCAATAGCCCATGTTCTTAAAACTAATAACAACCTCCACCTCGTCATAACACGCCATCCACAAAACCACAAACAACTCTATCATTAGCCCCAACAATAAAGCCCCCCAAACCACAACATTCTACCTCCAAACCTCAGGATACTCCTCAATAGCCATAGCAGTGGTATATTCAAACACCACCATTATGCCCCAAATAAACCAAAAACACCATCAACCCTAAAAAAGACCCCCCAAGACTAGCCACAATACCACAACCAATCCCCCCACTAACGAGCAACCCCATCCCACCATAAATAGGAGAAGGCTTTGAAGAAAACCCCATAAAACCAATAACAAAAGCAACACTGAACAAAAATGTGACATATATCATAATTCTCGCATGGATTACAACCATGACCAATGATATGAAGAACCACCATTGTACTTCAACTACAAGAACCTAATGACCAACATCTGAAAATCCCACCCTTTCCTAAAAATTATTAACCACTCATTCATTGATCTCCCCACGCCATCAAACATCTCAATGTGATGAAATTTTGGCTCACTATTAGGCACGTGCCTAATGCTCCAAATCATCACAGGACTCTTTCTAGCCATACACTATACAGCAGACACAACAGCATTCTCCTCCATCGCCCATATCTGCCGAGACATAAACTATGGCTGAGCCATTCGATATGCCCATGCCAATGGAGCATCCATATTCTTCATTTGCCTCTTTATCCACATAGGCTGAAGCCTCTATTATGGATCCTACACCTACTCAGAAACCTGAAACATTGGCATCATCCTGCTCCTTACAACCATGGTGACGTCATTTATAGGTTACATCCTACACTGAGGACAAATATCATTCTGAGGAGCAACAGTAATAACAAACCTACTGTCCGCCATTCCATACATCGGCACAGACATAGAATGAATCTGAGGTGGATTCTCAGTGGACAAGGCCAACCTCACATGCTTCTTCGCCCTTCACTTTATCCTCCCCTTTGTTATCCTAACCTTGGCTATTGTACATCTCCTATTCCTGCACGAAACAGGGTCTAACAACCCCTCGGGAATCCTGTCACACTCAGACAAAAATCCCATTCCACCCCTATTACACAACTAAAGACATTCTAGGAATTCTCCCACTCATCTTGCTTCTCCTCACTCTCACCCTCTTCTACCCAGACCTTCTAGGAGACCCGGACAACTACACCCCAGCCAACCCTCTAAGCACACCATCCCACATCAAACCAGAATGATATTTCCTATTCGCCTACACAATTCTACGCTCCGTTCCCAACAAACTAGGAGGAGTCCTTACCCTCATTACATCTATCCTAATCCTAGCACTTATCCCCACCCTATGTCTATCTAAACAATGCAGCCTAATGTTTTAACCAATTAACCAATGCCTATTCTGAGTCCTAACCTCCGACCTCCTCACACTCACCTGAATCGGAAGCCAACCAATAGAACACCCCAAACAAAACAAAACATAAACAAACAGTAAATAAATAATAAAAGGGAAAGAAGGGAACAAAAGAAATATCAAACAACCATAAAAATATGAATAAAATGGCAGGGATAAGGCAATACTTTTCAGTAGCAAAACTGAATGCAAATGGATTGAATTCCTCACTTAAAATATATAGACTGGCTGAATGGATTGAAAAATTGGACTCAACTATATGCTGCCTATCAGAAACTCACTTAACTATGAAGACATACAAATACTAACAGTGAAGGGATGAAAAAAGATATTCCATGCAAATGGAAACCAAAAATGAGCAGAAGTTTCCATACTAATACCAGATAAAATAGACTTCAAACCAAGAACTATAAAAAAGAGACAAAGAATGACATTATATAATGATAAGAGGATCAATGATGCAAGAGGATATACCAATCACAAATATATATGCGCCCAACATTGGAGCACCCAGATACATAAATCAACTATTTTGGGATCTAAGAGGAGAGATAGACCCCAACAAAATAATAGTTGATTTTAACATGCCACTCACAGCATTGGACAGCTCATCCTGACAAAAATATTAGAAGATAAATATTTGATTTAAATAGTGCTTTAGAGAAAATGGAGTTGATAAACATGTACAGAATTTTTAATCCAACAATGGAGGAATATACATTCTTCTCATAAGCACACAAATTATCCTCCAGGATAGACCACATGTTAGGCCACAAATTAAGTCTCAAGAAATTTAAAAAGATTGAAATCATACCAACTATATTTTCAGACCACAATGGAATATTATTAGAAATTAACAACAAAATTCTGTAAACTATGCAAATACATCAAAATTAAACAACATGCTCCTCAATCAGAAATCTCAGAAAAAGAAGAAACAAGGCAGGAAATAAAAAAAATTCCTTGAAACAAATGAAAATGCAAGCACAATTTACAAAAACATATGGGATACCTCAAAAGAAGCATTAAGAGGGAAGTTTATTGCAATAAATGCTTACATCAAAAAGATAGAAAGCCTTCAAATATACAACCTAAAATTACACCCCAAAGAAATGGAAAAACATGAACAATCCAATACCAAAATTAGTAGATGGAAAGAAATAATTAAAATTAGAGCAGAACTAAATGAAATAGAAACTAAAAAATTGATACAAAAGACCAACAAAACAAAAAGTTGATTTTTTGAGAAGATAAACAAAATAGACAAACCATTAACTAGGCTAACTAAAGAAACAATAGAGAAGAGCCAAATAGCAACAATCAGAAATAAAAAAAGAGACATTGTAACCAATACTACTGAGATACAAAGAATCATTAGAGACTACTATGAAAAACCACATGCCCCAAATTTGAAAACCTAGAGGAAATGGGTAAATTTCTGGAAACATACAAACTAGCAAGACTGAATCCAGGAGAAACATAAAACTTGAACAGATCAATTACAAGCAATGAGATTGAAGTGGTAATCAGCAGTCTCCCCAAAAACAAAAGCCCAGGACCAGATGGCTTCACTGCTGAATTGTACCAAACTATTTTTTTTTTAAATATGAATCCCTTTCAAACTTATTCCAAAAAAAGTGAAAATGAGGCCACTCTCCCAAACTCATACTATGAGGCCAGCATCACCCTAATACCAAAATGAGAAAAAGACACAACAAAAAAAGAAAACTAAAGGCCAATATCTTTGATGAACACAGACACAAAAATCCTCAAAAAATTAACAAACAGAATACATCAACACATCAAAAAGATTGTATACCATGATCAACTGGGGTTCATCCCAGGTATGCAAGGATGGTTCAACATACACAAATCAATAAATGTGATATACCATATAAACAAAAGCAAGGTCAAAAACCATCCAATTATCTCAATAGATGCAGAAAAAGCATTTGACAAAATTTAGCATCCCTTCATGATAAAGACTCTCAACAAATTAGGTATAGAAAGAAAGTGTCTTTATACAATAAAAGCCATTTATGACAAACCCATTGCTAACATCATCCTGAATATAGAAAAGCTAAAAGCTTTTCCTTTGAGAACAGAAACAAGACAAGGATGTCCACTCTCACTACTCCTATTTAACATAGTATCAGAAGTACTAGCCAGAGCAATCAGGCAGGAGAAAGAAATAAAGGGCATCCAAATAGGAAATGACAAAGTCAAATTCTCCCTGTTCACAGATGACACGTTTTTATATACAGAAAAACTAAAATGTCTACTAAAAAATTCTTAGAGCTGATAGACAAATTCAGTAAAGTGCAGGATACAAAATCAATAAACAAAAATCAGTATCATTTTTATACACTAACAACAAGCTAGTCAAATAACAAACCAAGAAAGCAAGCCCATTTACAATAGTCACCAAAAAAAGTAAAATACATAGGAATAAATTTAACCAAGGAGGTGAAAGATTTCTACAATGAGAACTGTAAAACAATACTGAAAGAAATTAAATAGGACATGAAAATTTGGAAAGACATTCCATGCTCTTGGATTGGAAGAGTTAGCATTATGAAAAGGTCCAAAGTGATCTCCAGATTCAATGCAATCCCCTTCAAAATAATAATGACATTCTTCACAGAAATAGAAAAAACAATCCTAACACTCATATGGAACAACAAAACACCCTGAATTACCAGAGTAATCCTGAGAAAAAAAATAAAGCCAGAGGCACTACACTACCCTACTTCAAATTATACTACAAAGTTATTGTAAACAACACAGCAGGGTACTGGCATAAAAACAGATACATGGACATATGGAACAGAACAAATAATACAGAAATCAACCTATGTATTTACAGCCAACTGATATTTGACAAAGGCACCAATGTTGCAAGCCAACATGACTGACTCCATCTTTGTCCCAGTTGTAAAAACAGCTAAATGCCTTTCTGCACTCTAGCTCTGTGGTAACAAGCCCGTTCCTATGTTAGCAAGAAAACCACTGACTGCCAGCTCTTTCCTGTGTAGATGAGAAACAGAGTTGCTCTCTAAAGCAGACCCCTCCTAAAGTAACCACACTTTCTTCCCTTGCACCCAGTTTTTTTTTTTTTTTTTTTTTTTTTACCTAGTTTTAACTCACAACCACAGTAACCTAGTTAACCATCTGTTAGAAGACCCCTGATTTAGGGAACTCTGCCTGAAGACAGGCAGAAGAGCCAATAGAAATAGCTTAAACTGCTTATGTTGGCTTCTATAAACCAGCTTGATTGCTCTTGCAGAATGCCAAACAGGATACAGTTTTTGCTTTTATAAACTTTTCCCTAATGAGGCTGGTAGCTGCTCTCTGACCAGGCTTTCTGGGGAGACAGCTGGCCAGCCGAGAAGTAAAATCCCTAATTCCCGACTTTAACAGTGAGTGTTTGTCATTATTCACTCAGGGCATGCACCATAGAACACCAAGAGCATACGTTAGGGAAAGGAGAGCCTCTTCATGCTAGGAAAACTGGATATTCATGTGTAGAAGAATGAAACTAGATGCATATACTTTGCCACATACCAAAATTAACTCAAAAAAAAAAATGATTAAAGATTTACGTATAAGACCTGAAACTATACAACTCCTAGGAAAAAAACCACAGGGGAAACACTTCAGGATGTAAGTCTGGGCAAAGACTTTATGAATACGACCTGAAAAGCACAGGCAACAAAAGAAAAAATTAAACAAATAGGATTATATCAAACTAAAACCCTTCTTCACAGCAAAGGAAACAATCAACAGAGTGAAAAGACAACCTACAGAATGGGAGAAAATATATACAAACTATACATCCTACAAGGGATTAATAGCCACAGTATACAGGAATTTAAACAATTTAACTAACACTAAAAAAGCCCACAAGTAATCTGATTAAAAATAGGCAAAGGAGCTGAATAGCCATTTCTCAAAAGAAGGCATACAAATGGCCAGCAGATATATGAAAAAATGCTCAACATCACTAATTATGAGGGAGATGCAAATCGAAACTACATCAGGGTATCATTTCACCCCAGTTAGACTGGCTATTATCAAAAAGACAGAAAATAAAAAATGCTAGCAAGGATGCAGAGAAAGGAGAATTCTTGCACACTGTTGGTGGGATTGTAAGTTAGCACAGCCATTATGGAGGATTCTCAAACAACTACAGATGGAACTACCACATAGTCTAGCAATTCCACTACTGGGTATATACCCAAAGGAATGGAAGTCATCACACATTCCCATGTTTACTGCAGCTCTATTTACAGCAGCCAAGATATGGAATCAACTGAAATGTCCATCACCAGATGACTAGATAAGGAAAATGTGATATATATACAATGGAACGCTACTCAGCTGTAAAAAATAATGAAATTCTGCCATTTGCAGTAGCATGGATGAACTTCGAGAAAATTATGTTAAGTGAAACAAGGCAGGCACAGAAAGAGAAATACTACATCTTCTTACTCATAAATGGGAGCAAAGAAAGGAAGAAAGGAAAGAAGGGAGGGAGGGAGGGAGAGAAAGGAAGAAAAACGCAAATAGAAACAGAACAATCACAATAACACGTTGAACTTTCAGGAGGAGAAAACAGAACAGTGCTTACTATAGGTGGGAAATGGGGAAGGGGAGAGGAGTTAGTGAGAAATTGCTTAATGGGCACAAGGAATGGTTACATTTTGTAATGATGAACATGCTAATTATCCTGATTTGATCATTACACATTGTATTGCTATTCAACTCTGTACCTCATGAATGTGTATAATCAATTATGTTTCAATAAAAAAATTGCCAATTTACATGAAGAATTTTCCTAAGTATAAGTGAACAGGCAATATCAAGATCTACCAAAAGGGCTTTCATCTTATAGCCAAACAAGCACAGACAAAAAAGGAACAGTAAAATATTTTCTCCCACCCCACACAGTACTGTAGAAGGGGGAGTGGGAAACAAGGTTAGTGACAAATAGACTAATATCTCTTTATTGCAAGCATTTGGCTAATAATGGGACAATTAGCCTTCTCTCTGGTTTCAGGTAAACAGTGAAAGTAACCAGGAGAATTCACACAATCTTCCTGCTGTCAACTGTCATATCTGAATATGACACCCTTTGTTCTAGAATGAAAAAACAGAAATAATAATAATAAAAATAGCAAGAGGTTTTAAAACAGATCTACGAATAAATGACGAATACTACTGCTATGAAGAAGTAAAGAAAGACATTTTGGTATAACATTTCAAGTAGATTATAACAGGAAATAAAAAATTACATGTATAAATGTGTTACCAATGAAATCAATTAAATGAATAAACACACATATAGAGATAAAAGATGAAGAAAGACATGATAAATAATAGGCCTACCTACGTAGTGAGATGAGAAAAAAAACTAGTGAAGATTTTTTTAAAAGTCAATACTAGTCTTATTTTCAATCACTCACAATTCCAAAATCTAATATACTCTGCAAATGACAAGATTTTCTAACTCACTTCATAGTAAAACATAACCTTAATTGACATAAGGTTGCTTACAGTTGTTCTTTATCCAATTTACTATGTATTTTCATACATTTTCCTGCATAAACATTAACTTTTTTAATTTAAAATTCTGCTCCAGTTCCTAGGGGTATTATATAATTTATGATATATGCATTATGCTATCTTTTTAATGAAAAAATTCTAAATACTGAAACAACTTTGTTCTCAAAATTTTCATATAAAGCATTGTAGACCTGTGTATATTAAGGTAATGGAAAGGCACATTGAAGACCGTAAATAGTAGATCTGACAATGCATTAGTAATTAATAGTCAGTGATATAAAAACAGTGGGTGAAATAGAAAAGTTTCCTAACAATGCAAAGGGAAAGAAAATATTCCAAAATATGAAGACAAGTGTATATGTACATATATATATATATACACACACACACTAACATGATAAAAATTTTATGTATTATTATATTATATAAATATAATAATGAATAAAGAACAGTGTCAAAAAATTGTCTTTTGGTGGAAGAAATCAAGACAATTAAAGAATAAGCAATAACTAAGAAACTACAAGAAACATTTACCAACATCTCAAAAACTTATGTTTATACATCCAATTAGTGCATATTATTCAAGGAGAATTAATTTCAAAAGACTACTGTCTCTTCATATACTTGTGAAATTGCTAATTTTTATTTCATTTTTTATTTTAGCCTGTAAAATGAAAGAAGATAATCTCAAAAGACGGCATACTGTCTGACTTCATTTACAGGACATTCTCGAAAAGACAAAACTATAGTGATAGAGACCAGTTCATTGGTTGCTTATGAAATTTTAAAATTACATAACATAGAAAACATTTTAAAAATGTATAGGCAAAAAATAAATTTGGGGGCTGACCCTGTGGCTCACTTGGGAAAGTGCGGCGCTGGGAGCACCGAGGCCGCGGGTTCAGATCCTATACAGGGATGGCCGATGTGCTCACTGGCTGAGCGTGGTGCGGGCAACACCAAGCCAAGGGTTACAATCCCCTTACCAGTCACAAAACAAGCAAACAAACAAAATAAATAAGTAAATAAATTTTGTATGAGATATCAGATATGCAAGAGTTCAGGAAATATATTATCCACATCACTCCCCATTAATTAATTAATTAATTAATTAACCAAATAAGACTCAAGGAGATGTAATTTAGTCAGATAAATTATGATTGGCCACTTTTCAGTTAAACATAGGAGTTAAATTTAAGTAGCCATTAAAATTTGAGTGCAAAATAAAGATGAAATAATTGTAGAGAAATACATACTACACATGACAATTTTTATTAGTAATAACAAATGTAATAATCTGATCATTTATTAACAATCAGAAATTATTGAATTGCCTAAAAAGATAATGGATAAAAATATAGAATTTGAGTATCTGTTAAACTTTACAGAATCTATTAGTAAAATAAAAATATCAAACATATCTTTTAAAATACTGGATTTCCCCCAAATACCACTTACACGAAGCATAGATAGATAGATAGATAGATAGATAGATAGATAGATAGATAGATAGATAGATAGATGGTACATTTTCTGAAGTTTTTGTGTAGTAGAGTGAGTACTATCTTTACAACAAAAAAAATGTGGCTAATACATTTAACATGCCTCTTCTTCCAGCCCAAACCCTTTTTCTACCTACCTATGGTGATAGTGATATTATCTTGGAGTAATATACAGTAAGGAGAAAATTGACTGGCAAAATCTTGGGAGAGAAACTCCCCACCCCGCCAAGAACCATGAGAATTCTGATATGAAATCTTCTTTGAGACATAGATATAAAATGAAATGATGGGTTAATAATTAATTTGACTCAATTATCTTTGAATTGCCTAAATTAAGTTTTCAGCTTTTCCTCAGGAATAATTGCTTTAGGTTAAAAAAAAGTTGTTTCAGAAAAATATATGCATATTATTTTTCTGCCAATGTGAGGATTCAGGACTATAAGAATTATAAAGCATAGTTCTATATTTTATCCAGTTATGTTATAATAATAATCAAAGTTTAATTCTTGGGGTCTGTGAGATTCTTTTTTCCCTTTAATATGGGTGAACATGTGTATGTTAATGAATTGTGACAATCACCACATTAATCCATTTTTGAAAAGGTTAACTTTGAGATTGTTTTGCTATTGATTGTTCTCTCTAGATGTTCTCTAATGTTTTCTACACAGTGACTTGTACTTCTCCAAAAAATGCCAGGCACAGGAGTGTGGTTATGATCTTTAATCTTTACACCATATTTTGCTTTGCTTTCTTTTGTTTTGGTGCAGCTCTGAAGCTTTAGCAGCTCACCAGAAATGCCATTATATTTCATCCTTTCTACCTTGTACTTAAGTTATTTTAAAAAACACCATGCTTAGAATTAAGTCATTAAATTATCTTATCTCTTTTGTAGCTGAACAGATAAAAAAAATAATATTTTTTCAGTCTTAATTCTGAGACAGAGAAAAGCACATTAAGAAAACATGGAATAGCATTATTCCATGAATAGAGATGGAGTGGACATTTAATTTTTTTCCACAGTTGTTCTCAGAGGAGAAACACCTGCTTTCAACAGTCTAATTTACTGTCAATAGACTAGCATCATAAACATTTACATTTGTTGTTGAATTTTTTCTATCAGAAATGGTTAGCATGCCCTTCCTCCATTTAGACATAAAGTGTTCATTCATCATACACGTTTTCATTTCTGAACAAAATTCAACATTTTATTAAAGCACTTCTAGGACTACCACTATTAAATTACTTGAACTAGGAGTAGTTAAATAAAAGTACACAATTCTTTATGTTTTCTTTTCCTAGTTTTTTATTTACAGCAATGCACTTTTTTTTCCATTTAAGGAAAAAATAAATTTAATAAGGATTGGAGTTGAGGTCACATTTAAGAAATATAAGGTTCTAATATTTATGTTTTAAATGTTGTAAAATTTGCTATTACTTTTTAATAATATACCTTAATGTTCTGGGGGAAACTCTTTCCATATTTCATTTTGCCATGTCCTCTTTGTTGATAAGTGTTTAGAAAAACATCTGACAAGTGTACATGGAAATAAGTTATATAACAAGACAGAAAAGACAGAAACTGCTCAGAAACTGATAAAAAAAGAAAAGCACAGTGCAAGACATCAAAGGTAACTTTAAATTCAATCTCAGAAAGCCCGACAAAACTTCATGTGTCAAGTTTCTGTGTTAAAAGTTTACTTTAGTATAAAATGAAGGTAGAATGTTAGTCAAACTAAACTAGGACATATGTCTGAAACAAAAAAAATCTTCTGTCAAACTCTGTAGACAAGATGTAGAGAAACAATTCAGTGAGGAAAATTAAAATGAATTCATTATTTGGATGTAAAAAGATAGGTATGTGATGTTTAAAAAGTTTGATGATTGTACTATCACAAAAGAATTTAATTTGTTTCCAAAATCAATAGCTTTATAATCCTATGGTGTTTTATAAGTTTTAAAATCATAACTTTAAATAAACATTATTATAAGCAAAACTTAACAAAAATTTTCAGCAGAATAACCGATGAACAGAATAGACAGTTCAGCAATAAATCTATGAATTCACAGTCAGTTGATTTTCAACAAAGGTACCAAGAACACACAATGGGGAAAGGACAGTCTCTTCAATAAATAGTCCTTGAAAAACTGGATGTCCACATGCAGAAGAATAAAATTCGACCTTCATCCTACTCCATATAAAAAAACCCAACTCAAAATGGATTAAAGACATAAATGTAAAACCTAAAAATGAAAAACTACTAGAAGAAAATACAGGGAAAAATCTCCATGACATTCATCTGGGCAATAATTTTTTGGGATATGAACCCCAAAGACCAGGAAACAAAAGCAAAAATAGACAAATGCGATTACAGAAAACTAAAACGCTTCTTGCACATCAAAGGAAACAATCAGCAAAGTGAAGAGACAACCTACAGAATGGGAGAATATACAAACCATACACCTGATAAGGGGTTAATATCCAAAATATGTAAGAAATTCAAACAACACTACAGTAAGAAAACAAATAACCCAATTAAAATATGGGCAAAACCTAAGTAGACATTTTCAAAGAAAGGCCAGCAGGTATACGAAGAAATGCTCAACATCACTAAGCATGAAGAAATACAAAAAAATGCCACCATGAGATACCATCTTACACCTCTTAGAATGACTGTTATCAAAAAGATGAAAGTTAACAAGTAATGGTGAGGATATGGAAAGAAAGGAATCCTCATAAACTGTTGGTGGGAATGCAAATTAGTACAGCCATTATGGAAAACAATATGGAGGTTCCTAAAAAATAGTACAAATAGAAATATTATATGAGCCAAGAATTCCACTATTGGGTATATATCCAAAAGAAAGAAAATCAGTATGTTTAAGAGATATCTGTTCTTCCATGTTTTTTGCAGAATTATTCACAATAGTCAAAACATAGAATCAACCTAGGTATTTATCAATAGATGAATGGATAAAGAAAATGTGGTATGTATACACAGTGGAATACGATTTAGCCTTAAAAAGAAGGAAAATCTGTTATTTACAACAACATTGGTGAACCTGGAGAACATTATGTTAAGAAAAATAAGCCAGGCACAGAAAGACGAATATCACATGATATCATTTATATGTGGAATCTAAAAAAGTCAAACTTATAGAAACAAAGAGAAAAATGGTGATTACCAGAAGCTGCATATAGGAAGACTGGAGAGATGTTGGTCAAAGGACACAAAATTCTAGTTATAAAGGAGGTACAGTTTCGAGAGAATTATTGTACATCATGATGACTTTAGTTAATAACAATATAGTGCATACTTGATGCTATGGTTTGAATTTATTCTCCAACAGTTCATGTGTTGGAAACTTGGCCTCCAATGCAGCAATGTTGAGAGGGGGAACCTTTGGGGGATTATTGGGTTATAAGGTTCTGTTCTCATGAAAGAATGTGATTGATGAAACCAAGGGTGATTTTTTTTTAAAATTGGATTTGCTCAAATATTTATGATAACATCTTAATCAATGGTATGGCATTCTGCTTATAAAATGAGTTTAAATGTTAAAATTTTGGATAAACATAGGTTTTATAATGCTTTCTCTTTTCCACTTTAATCTCACGAAATCAGCATAAAGTAATAATAGAGAAGCAAGCAGAAAGAGACTGAGGGCTGGAAATCATTCCAGTAACAATGATTTCTCATTGAGCAATAATACGTCTATATGAGCCAATGTTCCCTGCTGTTGATATATACAACTTCAGAAAAGCTAAAGGGAAAGAAATTATGAAGCCAGTGTTTCTCAACGTACTGTCAACAGACCAATAGCATCAAAATCATTCAGATGCTTGTTACAAATATATATCCCCAAGTCTCCACTAAAGGCATATACAAAAATCCTATTTTTAATAGAAAAACCAAGTAATATCTATGAGAAGGCCAGTGAGGGAAATATGATAAAATAAAATTAAAGTTTTGGGCTGAGGAGCTGAAGAATATTTATTTACATCAGCAAAACAGAAATTTCAGGGCTCCCGCTCCAAAATCTCAACTTTCTGATTGGTGAGGGGAGATATTAAGGTATATTTTTTAAGGTCCATTCTGTCTCTAATATACTATGATCATACCAAAGGCATGCAAAACAGACATTACTTATATTGAAACAAAAATTATTATAAGATCCATAATTTTAGATGAGATCCCAAAGTGTCCTGTTTCTGCTGCTAATTTTCTGTTTCTTATTTCCTTTCTTATCATCACAATTGTTATTGATTATTTTCAAAACAGCAATTTTGGAAAATGAAAATTTTATTTCTGGTCTTACCCAAAACATGTTAAAATATTATATTTTTCTCAGACAGCACTATTTATTCTTTTACCTAAACCTTCTCAGGAAATTTTTTAAGTGTCTAAATGCCCCCAAGCTTTGTGGGTGTTTTGTGTTTATGAAATAATAGTATGTTAAAATAAGAGGGACTTTGGGGATTTTCTATCCCAAATCATTATTTTAGAGTTCTGTTTCTGACTAAGATGAAATAGCAAAAGCTAGATTTGCCATACTACCTAGAAAAAATTAATAACCAGACAGAACATATGAAACAATGTTTTTTAAGATGTTGAACATCAGCCAACAGTGGATAGTGATTCCCAAGGTATAGGAAATAAACAATGTGAATCCTTCCATTGCTTGAGCTTACTGCCTAGAGAGTTTCCAGACAACAGCACAAGGAGGGGGAAACTAGGCTGAGCCCAATAGTTCCCTGAGTTGAGATGTGGCTGGGTTTCCAGGGAAGTCAAGGAGGAAAGAATTTAAAGGATAGAGCACCAGAGAGGTAAGATCCATACAGACAAAATTTCAAAGATCTGGAAAGTACAGCCTTAAAGTCTTCATCTGAGTATTGATCAAATCATGCATAAGAAGAAGCCACCTAGATCCAGGAACATTAAAGAACTGCCTGAAAGGAGAAGGAATAATAATAATAACAATAATCCTCAGAACTCACACCAGTATTAATTCCTGATCCTACCAGCTATCATGAAAAATCTCATAATTCTCAGGGCATTGGGTAGAATACCAAGAAGGTTTTAGCCTCAACATTTGGGCAAAATTAGCCCTAGATTCAGTGATGCTCCAGTGCCACTTAACCACGCTTAAAAGCAAGACCAGAAAGGATTAAAACTATTTCCAACTAACTTAACTGCAACCTAGAACAAAGATAAAAAATATTTATAAGAATACAGAAATATCTACATGCAAGTCACAATGTAGGGCATCTGATAAAAAAAAAAAAAAATACCAGGCATTCAAACAACAACAACAACAACAACAACAAAAGGAAATACAACTCATACTGAAAAGAAGAATGAACAAACAAAACTGACCCAGAAGTGACACATGTGTTAGCATTAGTGGAAAAATACATTAAAATAATTATTGTACTTAAATTTTATATGCATTTCATATGTTAGAAATCTAGATAAAAGGTTGAGTATATTAAATAGGGACATGGAATGTAATACAGACCCACAAGGAATTTTTGAGCTGGAAATCTCAATATCAAAGATTAGTGAATCAGAAGAAATAGAAATAAAAAATAGCCAAGATTAAACACGAAGAGATAGAAGACTGAAAGAAAAATGTACTGAGCATCAGTACCCTGTGGGAGAACAAGTAGCCTCATATAAGTGCAAAAGGAAGCTGGGAGAGGGTAAAAGGGCCAGAACAAATTTGAAGGAATAATGGTTAACATTATTCCAAATCTGAGGAAGAACATAAACCTACAGATTCAATCTCTTATTTTAGAGGTTTGGAGATACTGAGAGACTCACCTGTTAATATCCCTAAGGTGGCTGGTGGTAGACTAAGGATAATATTTACAGCCACGTCTACTAATCCAGGCAACTTCCGTCACACCGTATTATCTATTCTTTAATTCTGATATTGTGTCACATGAAATTATCTTTCATTACGAACCACATTTAATTCCGGTTTAGTTTTTACTCCATCTTCCTAATTTAAAAATATAAAAGAGTCTAGGTGGGAAAACAGTTGCCTTTGCATGACAAGTGTTAATAAGGCAGAGAAATCCATAAGATATTTTTCATATAGAAGAGTCTAAACAACAAATAAATATTATGACAGAAATATATGTTTTTATATTGATAATTGGCATCGTTTAGGGAAAAAAATTCTTTCAAGCCACATAGAATAGTTTTTATGTTCGTGGCCTTTGGAGCCAAATTGGTCTGAATTCAACTCTCAGCTAATCCACTCACTACTGAGTCATGCTAAGTTACTTACCTTTTCTGTTCAGTAGGTTTCCTGATATAAGAATTAAATGAATTTATGTTTCTAATACAATGAGAACAGTGTCTCACTCATGGTAAAAACTATGTAGGTTTAATAAACAAGTGGATGACTTGAAATCTTATTTAATATTTGAGAATATTTTCCCTCTTTAACTTTTTTTATACATTCTATCTTCCTTTCTTGTGTTCCATAATTCTCTTCTGCTTTTAAAAACTATTTCACTATAGAAATTCTTATAAAAAACTCGAGCAATGTTATACTGTTTTTACAAGAGTGCATCCATTCTGTACAGAGTATGGTATATATATCATGACTTTTCACTTAACAGTTTATTATCAGTATACGTTATTAAATACTTTTATTTATTTTGTGATAATACTATCTAGCTTGTTTTGAGTATTTTATATTATAAATGAAGCATAATAAACGCCTTTGTGATATGTATGCATGCCTTCCTTTTCTGCCCAAAGGCCTTCTCCTTCGTCTGGCTCTGACTTCGTCAGCAGCGCCTTCACCTCCAAACACATTCTAGTTCCCTCTTTCCTAAATAAGTTTTTTTTCCAACCATACTAACTAATTCTCTGGCTACTCCTCTTCCATCTTCTCATCCCTTATCTAATATCTAAATTTTTTTTTAAAAGCCTGTATACTCTGATTTTTCTTCCTCACTCATCTACTTAACAGACATTTTTATAAACTCTTAGTTCTTACTATGACCACTGCTATTCTACTTAAACTGTACTGTTAAGCTTCATAAATACCAAATTGGTGATATTTTTAATTCCATAGCATATAAAACTGCTAACTAAAACCCCACGTCCCCTCTTGAAATTCTGCTCTCTCAATGTTACAACTTTCTTAAAAAGGATCTTTTTTTCAGTTGTGGTTGGGAAAAAAGAATAATTTAATCAGGCCCCCTCACCTTAGGTGCAGTTGCGGGTGGTCTGGCATATTCTTTGTAAGCAAATTGTGTGTGTGTGGTTGGAGTTAGTGTGCATGTGTGGTGCTGCAGCTTGGCTGGTGTCTGCCTTGGGCGGCCGTGCTGTGTGTAGCCATGCTTTCCAACCTACAGCTTCCAAGGACCTGTTTGCCAGTTACCTAGCTCATAGACCAGTATGTGAGGGGTCTGGGGACCCAGCTGGGCATGTGAAGGGTTTGTGACCCAATCTGTGAATGGGCTTGAAGGGTCTGTGAGCTCCAGACCCAGCCCTAGGTGGACAATTGGCCCAGTCGGCAGGAATATGGGCAAGTAAAAGAGCTGGACAGTTGTTAGTGACTGAGAACTGCACTCCAGATAGTTTGACTAAAAAGTGTCATGTATCCACTCATGTTGTTCAAATGTCTAGTTCGTGTTTCTCTAGGTATTGCTGAACACGGGATTCAAATTCAAGAAATGATCCTCTTTATTTTTATGCTAGCTTCATGCAAGTGGGAACTTCCCTTGTGGGGATAAGTTATCCAGCAGCAGCTCCACACTCATGACTTATCCTCTCAGCAATTTCAGGACAAAAGAGTCCTCTCCTTCTGTATTCACCAAATTTCCAGGACAGAATCTCATTAGCCTGTCTCCACTCACATGTATGTCTCTGAAACAATCACGATGCCCAGGAATATGGAAAATGCTGCAACACATTTCCTAAAACTACCCGATTCGAGCTGTCACAAGCCAAAATCAACATTTTATATAAATTCTGTTATTTTTATAACAAAATACTTTTAGTCACGAGTTTTGTTGTCTCCTCCTTAACAAGCACGTAGAATTAACTGGTTCATAAGTTTTGATGATTCTGGATAGACAGGTAGGTAGAGAGAGAGATAAAGAGATAGAGTTACATGCATAAGAAATATGTTACCTATATTCCTTTCCAGTTATCCTACTTACTATTCCAGGTTCCATTTCTCTCATCAGGAACAGTACAACATTCACTTGATTAGTTTTCTTGACACCTTCTTCTCCTATGGCAAGTTTCTGCTGAAGCACCATTTTAAACAAGTCATTCTCACAGCTCGCAAATCTTCAAAGGCTTTTCATTGTCTATTAAAGTCTAACCAACTTCAGTTGGCATTTAGACCCTTAAATAATGTGGCCTTAGTTAATTGTCCTGTATTTGATCACAATCTCCAGCTTCCTACTTGTGACTTTTCTTTATAGTTGTCTTTCTTCTAATCCAAATTAAAGCAAAGATCTTCCAAGTGACTTTTAACAAGCCACTTGACCTTTCAGTACTTTTGTAGGGAAGATGAATAAATGTAGCTCCACATATTGTTTGATGGGTTGCATTGTTGAATTGCTCAGTGCAGAGAACTTTGGGCTCCTCAGATTAAGTATTTTCTGTAAGTGCAGAGCATCCTGTCCACTGAGCCAAAAATAGCTGTGGGTTAATAAGTACCATAGATCCCTAATTGAAAAACCTGTGTGCCATCAAGCAGACAACATCCATTGTTGTGTTTTAATTTACTACATGGGATTAAACTTTGTTTCTTTATCTTTGAAGTGTCCTTACAAGTTTAATGCCATGAGATTGTGCTGTCCATTTAGATAGGTAGGTTTTCATTAAAAAACATGTAGAGTTTAATCAATCCTCTTCAGCAGGTTCTAAATTGTCTTATGGTATTGATCGCAATATACCTAAACAAATCCCTTGGAAAGAGATAGAAAAGCAATGGGGGATTTTGTGTTATTCCTCTTCTAAAGAAGCTCTATTTTCCAGCTTTGCTTTTTGAGTGATGTTGGCAATGTTTTCCAGCTCACATCCCAAAATAAACTATAACACAAACCCCAAAATAACATCTTTTATTTATTCACAGAAAACCTTATTTATTTCATTTTGTGTAGTTTTAAAGAGTATCTTTCTTAGAGTCGACGGGGTGGGCCATGCCTTCCCAGGGGACAATCTTGTTCTGTACAGATAATGATGCCTGTCTGTAAGGCCAACACTCCTGTCAGCCTCCTTAGTGCCGCAGAAAAGTCTCATTACTATAACCTCACCGTACACGGCTCGGTCTGATCTTCTTGGCAACCGTATATTGGAACAAGACTTCTGTGGACTTTTGACAACATTCTCTAATATACCTGTGGCTCATGTTTCAGGAGCCTTTCTTTGCCCCTGTATTTCTCATACATTCAGAATACTCTATCTGGTCAAGGCAGATTGGTCTCATATCTCTAAGTACTCCTACAACGTTACCTCCCACCTATCGTTAATGAATGCTTACTATGTTTCAGACAATGTTCTTAGACTCCAATACAAAAATCCCTGTCTACCTTTGAGAGGATTTTATTCATGCCGGCTTATCCACGTGCTACACCTGCCTTCCGTTTTATGCCCAGTTTCTATCTATTCTTCAAGGTCCTCCAATACAACAAAATCCTTCCTCTGAACCCACAGCACTTAGTGCTTAGTATAACCCTTTGAACCTTTACATATATGACTTTATATTTTGAGTTCTCTGTTTAAACGGGTTTGTCTTATCTCTAAACTGGGATTAGAAATTCCTTGGGAGACAAGGGGAGCTTCTGCTTACCTCATTGATCACCAAGGTTGCTTTTATGGAGTCCTGCTGCCTTAACTTCAGTGATAAACATTCATGTATGATATATTTCTCTTTTAGTACAATGACATACAAATACATCCTCATTTAAATTCTTATTTAGAGATGTACAGATATAGGAGTCTACAAACTAAATTTATTTATTAATTTAATACATAAATATCTGCATATTCTTTTTTCAGTTAAAACTAAAAAGTATTAAATTGTTAAACATATTAGTTCAACATTTAACTGCTATACTGTGTTTTATTTAAATAATAATTTAAACATCAAGAGCAGTTTCATCTTTCATACTTTTCTGTTACTGGCCTTTTATTCTTCATAGTCTTTTGTAATTGCTGCTAAGTTATTTATTTTTACATTTAATCAATTGAAAAATATTTATCTCAAGCGTCAGTATTAGTCCTTGACTAGTTATTTATGTTTTATGAAGTTCACACCATTTAATATTTTTTTCTTCTCTTTCTCTAAAACATATGATCTAGTCCCAAATATTAACTTGGGATATGGAAAGGCACACAATACAGCAGGTAATTGTCATATTGTCCAGACAGGGAAAAAACTTCAATTGTCTAAACTGGGATTTGTTGCTCCCTTAAATCAGTAAATGTAACTTTTAATGTCATTCTAGGCATGAATCAAAATATAGACTAGTACAAAACAAGCTTATAATTTTGTGATTACATTATTTAAAATTAATGTTTTTTCAAATGATTACAGTAACCATAAGAGTAAACTTTGTTATTGTTATTTGTAGTCTTGCTGTGCTTGTGAGGTCACAGAGCATGGGTGTATTCTTAGTCAGAGTTCTCCAGAGAAACAGAACCAATAGGAGATAGATGACAGATACACAGATAGATGAAAGGTAAATTGGCTCACATGATGCTGGAGGCTGAGAATTCGCACGATATGCCATCTGCAAGCTAGAGAACCAGGGAAACCTGTAGCATGGCTCAGGCCAAGTCCAAGGAACTAAGAACTAGAGAAGCTGATGGTATGACTCTCAGTCCAAGGCCAAAGGTTTGAGAATCTGAGGGGCCGCTGGTACAAGTCCCAGGCAGTGAAAGCCAGAAAACCTGGAGTACTGATATCCAACGGCAGGAGAATATGGGTGTCCCAGCTCCAGAAGAGAGAGAGCAATTTCCCTTTTTCTCTGCCTTTTTGTTCTATCTGGTCCCTCAGACAATTGCATGGCACACACCCTCATTGGTGAGGGTGGATCTTCCTTACTCATTCTACTGATTCAAATTTCAATCTCTTCCAGAAACATCCTCATATATGTACACAGAAATAATGTTTTACCAGCTCTCTGGGTATCCCTGAATCCGGTCAAGTTGACACCTAAAATTAACCACCACAATAGGAGAGTGCTTAACAGCACAGACTAATAAAACACATCACGTAGAATTGGAAGCTGTCTCCACCAAATATTTGCTGTATAACATTGATGATGTTACTTAAATTTTCTAAGATTCAGTTTTTTCATGTCTAAAAGAAGAAAACTTATGGCATAGAATTATAACAATTAAATTAGGACACATATGTTAAGGAGTCTGCAGAGTGTCTTATTCATTTTAAGGACACAGTAAGTCTTATTCACTTAACTCAGTTTACTCATTGAATTTAATGTGAAACCCACTAGAAACTTCAGGTTACATTAAACAAACAACAAAAAAACCCTACTGTAGCTTACTAAAGTTAGATAGCTAACCCAGATGTAGCATGTCACAGTAAAGACTTAATCCTAGGCATTGTGATTTCGAACACTGCACTTTTTCCATGCTGATTATACCCCTTCATGATTTGTGATTGCTTGCTAAAGGAAGGATATAGATGGATACAGATTACAAGCTTTAAGGCAACTTCTTCATTTCTTTTATCTAAGTGAAAAGTTAAGGAGGCAAGAAAATATTTGAGCTCTTTAAGAAATAATAAACTGTTCTAGAAATATCTGATTATTTATGTCTTCTGGCTTGTTTTAACCTTGTAAATACATAAATCTAAGAGTGCTGACAAAGTGAGCTAAAAAAACTATAAACTGTATACATGTGCATTTGCATGCTCCATGCTTGGTCTAACTTGAGGCCTGACTCTGAAGTAGTGGTTCTCAAAATTCCAGCAATATAATCAGTAGGATTATAATGTCAACATAATATGATATGTTGTCTGTACTATTCTTCCTGGGTTGTCATAACAGTGTATGGTTGGTTATGAACTGGTTGGTTTAAACACAGAAATTTATTCTCTCACAGTTCTGGAGATTGGAGGTCCAAGACCTAGGTGCCAGCAGGGTTTTCTGGTGAGGTCTCTCTTCCTGGGTTGCAGGTGGTGGCTTTCTCACAGTGTCCTTACATGGCTTTTCCTCTGTACAGGCACAGTCTTGGTGTCTCTTCCTCTACATGTAAGGATACCAGTCCTAGTAGATTAGAGCCCTACCCCTATGACCTCACTTATCTTTACCTCCTTAGAAAGGCCTTATTTCCAAATACAACTATTTGGGAGTTAGAGCTACAACATATGAATTTGGGGGGGAAACAATTCAGTCCACATATTGTCACATCCTATTGATTCAAATTAATGAGATTTTTTAAACAGTATAAAGTTCATTACAAAAAAAACCCCAAAAAACAACAACAACAACAAAACACATTCTTAGATTTTCAGGGGGAAGAAAATAGGATTTATGTTAACTACATTTTTACTAAAACGTATACATTTCACATATGCATTCATTAAGTAATAGACTTTAACAGTATAAATTTATATTTGTTTACTATTGCCCATGTTAAAATCCATACAAAATTACGATTTATATATAATTGTACCACTTTAAAATTATATGTAATATTTTGAAAGTCTGATGAATTCTAAACTCCTAAGTAAATTCAAGAGATGAAACAACAGATTTTTCATATTTCAGTAAAACATTTTCAAAATGTGTAGCAGTATCTATATATCTAATAAATACAACTATACCAGCTGTTGTGGTCCATGATCCCAGTCACTATTCATGACTAAAAGATGTGTCGTGCAAACTGCTGACTGTGCTTCCAACTCACAGCCCTCAGCTGTCAACTCTCAACATCATGTCCATAGCAAGGTTTCCCAGGAAATCTTGCATCCAATGACTGATCGGCTCTAGGGTGTAAAGGCCTATTCTTATCACCACAATGCAGGACAACTTTGGCGAGCCAGTCCAGCTTCACCGCACCTTGTGGGGATGGCTGAGGCCATTGTTATGACTGCATTTTTCCCAAAGTTTCACTCTGCCCAATCCTATTCCTTTCCTTTGCCTTCCCAAGAACATACCTGGAGAACTCGACATGCAACAAACAAATACTCATTTTACCACTGTTCAAGGCATTAAGTAATAAGACAAAATGAGTGCAAGGCATATTTCATCCCCCAAACAGTATAGAGAAGTGGTTTCAAAACTGTGAGTCATAAAAACATTTTAGTAGGACATGATCAACAACTTTTAAAAAAGCAAGAAAATTAAGAATGTCAATGATTCTCCCAAGTAGTAAGGCAATAATTGTCTTGCAAAATTTTGGTACAGTTTCATAGATTGCTTTTTTCAGGAAATATAAGAAAAATATACAATCAAATATCTAAGCTTTGTTCAGGGAAAAAAATAAATTGAGCCACCATAGAACAATAATTATATCAATTAGTCATCTTATACTTTATAACATTTTTATAAATTGCAAATTTATTTGACTTGCATTAAGTTATATACGTTACTTTGAATTATTTTAAAGGAAAGGACTGTGTCATTTTTTCTTCCTGTTACAGATGCTTATTGAGGGTCTATAATGGGCTGGGTATCATGTTTGGCACTGTTCTTATTTACTGTTGTAATCACAAAAGTGCCTGAAAGATCACATTACCCTGAAAACTACTTCTTTGTGCATAAATGAGGAATAACAGCACTTGAGATTAGGACACCTGAACTTAATTGCCAGTTCTATGGTGCATGAGTTATAGAACATTTCCTTTCACTTTTCTGCTTTTAAAGATATTTTACTGTAAATTAAAACTGAGGATAATAGTAGCTCTATCACAGTGTGTATGATGAGGCGTCAAAGAGTAGTTTATGCAAAAAAATAATATAAACCATACGTAACAATATGACTTTTGAAATTATTCTTATCTCAGCTGTGTGATATAGAATAAAACACTAAATTGCAGTTAATAAATTAGAATAAAACACTAAATTGCTGATATAGAATAAAACACTAAATTGCAGTTAATAAATGCTGACCAAGATGGCCTTCAAGTTCCCCTCATTTTGACTAACTTCAAAACAGGATTCTTCTTGACTCTAGGCTCAACCTTATTTTTCTTGGAAAATTTTCTTTAGAAATCTTGTCGTTTTAAATTGTCCCTCAGCCCCTTGAGATGTAAATCTTTCTTAAAAGCCTAATAACAGTTTTACAAATCGGGAATGTGATTCTCAAAGACCTGTGGGCTATCCCTTTGTAATACAACCCTCAAGGAAGATAGTGCCCTATCTCCCAGTCTCTATGGGAGGATAGAAACTAAACTCCAGTAGATAACTTGCTCCAAGTTATAAAACTACCTTCTGTTGTGAAGATGTGAGAAAATATACTTTTTCTTCTTTTTTTGTGTCTTTTTTCGTGACCGGTAAGGGGAAAGCAACCCTTGGCTTGGTGCCGTCTGCACTGCGCTCAGCCAGTGAGCGCACTGGTCATCCCTATATAGGATCCGAACCCGCGGCCGGGAGCGTCACTGTGCTCCCAGCGCCGCACTCTCCCGAGTGCGCCACGGGGCTGGCCCTACTTTTTCTTTGGATGAAGCCGATTAGCAAACACAGACTGCCCATGCTCTCTCTCTCACCCTTGTTTCAGCAGAGTTGAGCTCAGATTATGTTCTGTCCTCTCCTATTGCAATATTCTTGCATAGAGTTTTCCATGCCTGGTTAACCTTTTCTGGTACAATTTTTGCTTTGACAGTGCTAACTAAAATTTTATTTCCAAAAAATCTTCCCTTTTTGTAGTATTTTATTATGTGTAAGGAAAAGGAGCAAAAGGAGAAAGAATACAGTGGAGGAATCGAATGTGAAGCTTAAAAGCTGGTAGAAGCTACTCAAAAAATATTTTCATTAAATACTGGCTGTTACCCATGAAGTTACAGAGGAGAGAACATTTTGAGAAATTATGGTACCTCAGGATAACACAATTTTTGCTAAGAGGCTTAGATTGAGAATACACACACTCAATGATCCAGTGGTCATATTTTTCCCAGACATATATAGAAAAATAAATAATGAAAAGGAAGTCATATCCCCCCCCCAAATTGTACAAATGTCAAAAAATATAGTCACCCTCCTGAGTGTTATTGTGCCTTGCTGTCTAACCCAGGCAGAATCATCATTCCTTCTGTCAAAACACACTGAAAATAATGTGTAAAGAATTGGAGAGACTCTTTCACATATCTAGTGATGAATTAACACCAGGATGATCCCCATCCTCAGCTACCTGTTCTCAGCAAAGACAAGCAAATTGAAGGATTATATAGAGGATGCCAAGAATTAATAACCACTAGAAAGGATGGGCACTTGGAAGTTATGCTACATAGTTACTGCAGTGTGCAAGAAGGATGACTAAGAAAAATCTTCTCACTGTAAATATTCATAGGGGTAATTACTGTTTTGCTTTTTAAACATTTGCATTAGGTATTTCAGAAACTGACAGTAAGATGTTTGTTAAGAATAGGTTTAGTAATATTTATTATAAAAGCAATGCCTACATATTACAGAAAATTTAGAGCATAGAAATAAGCAAAAACTAGAAACCTAAAATCAACTATGAACACACAATTTGATGATAGCCACTATTAACAGTTCTGTAAAATTTACTTTCAGGTATTTATGGAATATTTAGCTAATCTTAAGATTTTAGCTCATTCTATAAAGCAGGCATTGCTTTAACGACTATGTCCATATTATTGCACTTAATTCTCACAAGAGCCCTATTAAATGGACACTATTCTTACCCATATCTTACAATCAAGGAAACAAGCACAGAAAGGTTAAGTAACTTGCCTCAGGTCACAGAGTTATTAAGTGATGTCACATGTTAATCAGGCAGTTTGGTTTCATAGGCCATGCTCTTATATAAAATAATATCTATTTTTAAAAACCCTATTTTGAGAAATTCAATTTGCCAAAAGTTTTTCACTATTACACACAATTTATTTGTGAACTTCTTAGAGTCATTTTTGTGCCTATTTTTTTCACACATCCCATTAGGGTCAATTTCTAGAATAGGGGTACTTAGTCAATGAGCATGTACATTTTTAAAATTTTGATGGCTTTAGTTTGTCAAATTACTCTTAATATAGATTTTACCAATTTTATTGCCACTTATACTGTTAGAAAGAGTCCTTTAATTTCTGCCTTCTGATAATAGACTATTTTCTACCCCACCCACTAGCACCACTGTATCTGAAATTTTAGACCAAAACAACACATATTGGAAGTGGAAATTCTATTACAATTTTTTAATTAGTCAGAACATGTTATATGAAAACTCTTGCACTAACTTTGTTTTCTAGTTTTTTTTTTTCATTGCACTTTGAAAAGAACTCTTAAATTAACCTTGTTTAATTTTACTAATTCACGACATGGTACATGCAGGCTACTCTGGTAGGTATGGTTAAAGGCACAAAGATAAATAACATTGTTACTGCCCTTAATTAGCTTGCCATCTAAGGGAGACATTATCCATGTAAACAGTTTATGTATAAGACAGAATGAAGGCCTTGTTAATTACAGATACAAGCAGAATATGATTATGTTACAGAGTGTGAATAGAAATGTGCCATTAATTCTGACTGAAGTGGTCCAGAAGTCATTCCTATGCAGTTACATTTGCAGAAGTCATTCCTATGCAGTTACCTTTAGTGTGAGACCTAAACAAGAAAGAACATTTGGGAAGGTGAAGGGAACGTTGAAGGACATACCTGAGCCAGGGAACATGATAAAGTAAACAAAAAAGACATAAATTGTACGATGTTTTCTGAAAATAATAAACTTGAATTACAGGAAGATTTGTCTTTTATTGTCAATTGAGGGTATTTAGTGGGAGAAAGCTTCATTTTTCCAGTTATAAATATAGTTTTTAGTATCTGTTTATGCAAACAACTTGTTCTATCTGCTTTCTAATAACACTTAACTCGGGAAGACCAGATGTTTCCATTAATAAAGTTTGCTCCATGCAAAAAGTCACTAGCTAGTCATTAAAAAGAAAGTGTACTAAGCACTTTGTGCCCAACACTGTTCTAGGCACTGGTGAGAGACTGATTTGCCTGGATTTTAGGGAAGGGAGATAAAATTTTAAAGATGTAGAACAGAGAGAAGATTACTAGTAAGAGCTGAATGGGAAAAAAAAAGAAAAACAACACAGAAGTTGATATAGGTTAGAAGCCACAGCCAAGCAAAGATCTCGAGAGCATATTGCAAGCAGTCTGAAGAAAGGAGGTACTTTTCACAAGGAAAAGGCTAAGTGATTGTGCCAGTGACAATTGCTACCTTCAGTCTACATCGAAATTAGGGTCACCTTTAGCCTCTTCTGCAAGATTATTTGATACGTATTTATTCATTTATATTTTTTGTCTACTCAGGGAGTATGTGTAGCCAATAAAAAAGTTACATTTAATTTTTTATTTATATCTGCTGAGGAGTTACTGGAATTCTTCCTCAGTTATTAAACACCCTCCTGTTTATCCCTAGATGCCCAGTTATCAGCACCTACTTCATCCTGCCTTTCTCATCAGCTTTACATGACAGCCTCCACCTTATTCAGCCAGGTCATATAAGGACTTAACTCTTCACGCATTGCTCTCAAAGCAGGATGATGCATCACCAGATGGTGTGTCTCAAGGTCTTTTTCACTTGAGAAATGACTATAAAAAGAAGCTTCTTATCAAAATGCACCTTTCGTTCTGGTCAGAAATTGGGCTTACTAAAATGCACCTTTCGTTCTGATCAGAAATTGGGCTTACTTCTTCCACATTACTCCATCTCAATATGGTTACTATTGACATTGATTAATAGGTTGACATATTTTTCAATTTCTATTCCTTTTATTCTGGTATTTTACATTTTTTGAAATACACATTGTGAAACAATACTATCGATACAAATATATATTTTATTTTTATTAAGCGCATTTTTATTTGCATAAGTGTAATAATAAAAGTACTAGCACTGCATAAAAATTAGATATTGTTATAACTACCAACTATTTTGACAAAAAGGTGTTGCTTTTTTTTCCCCACCCTAATGGGCCCTAAACTGTATAGTTAGTAATGAACATTATTATCATGAAAAATTCTACTAATGAGAATTTTAGGGGTTGTTGTGTGGCTTAGAGCGTCACTGTCGAGGAAAAGGAGAGAAATTAGCTAACTACTTCGCAGATAGGGTATTGTACATCAACATTGGCCATTTAAAACTATGTTTCCCAGATTTTTTAAATACTCCTACCAAGGCTGTAAAATGAATACTAAGCTTTTGTACTTGTCTTTCTTGGGGAAGGAAGTTCTCTGGGGGATTCAAGTTGTTTGGAGATTGTCACTTGATGTATTGGTTTAATCATTTTGTTGTTTTAATCAATGTGCACAAGGGCTCAGAGAGATCTGATGAGTATAAAATAATGAACGCCAGAAATAACAAGCAGGAAAACCTCTGGGTCCTCTCCAATTCCAAAATACAATGTAATCTCTGAACCAAACGAAAGTGTCCCTGGTCCAATTTGTTCAAGGAAACATGATCATTTATCTCTTCCCAAAGAGAAATAAAGGGAAGGAGAATGTAAAGACAGTTGGAGCCTCAAATATATTCAGAGAGGCTCTGAACACTTCAAAAAAATGTCACTTTCACCTGAGAAAAAGATCTTTAGAAATAAATGTTTCTGTGATACAGAGTGGTGTCCTTTTCGTTAGTGTTCTAAGGGAAAAGAAAACAGTGGTGTCCTTTTGTTATTGTTCTTAGGGAAAATAAAATATGTTTAAGTATGTGGAAGTGAATAAAACCATAGTGGAATCTAGTTGTTTAAATGATTTTTTCTTTTTTCATTAAACACAATTTTATTTTATGGTAGGATTAAACTTCACTCTAACCATCGCATTGCATAAGATAGTATTGTTGCATTGCAACATGCATGTACTTTTTCCTTTTAGAAAAATTTAAATTTCATACTGCATGTAGCTCTCATTATATATATTTTTAAATGACAAATAATATTTGTGAATATTTATAGGTTACAATGTGATGTTTTCATCTATGTATACATTATAGAAGGATTCAGTCAACCTAATTTATATGACTACTATCTCAGCAATTTATCATTTTTTCTGTGGTGAGAATGTTAAAAATCTATTTTACCAATATTGAAACGTTATTATTAACTGTGGTCACCATGCAGTAGAACTTACTGCTCCGGTCTAACTGTAACGTTGTACCCTTTGATCAACATCTTTCCCTTTCTTGTCCTCCCCTCTCCCCCTCAGCTCTTATTTAAATGACATCTCTAATTACTCTAGTGGCAATGATAACAGTCACCATTTCTTACAAGTTTAGTAAGTGTCAGATAGCATACTAAGGACATTAAGACATTATCCCATTTTAATTCCCACAAGTATGTGAGAAGTGAGGTAGCTCTTATTTATCTCCATTTTTTAAAATAAGCAAACCGAGGCTAAGGTATTTTAAGCAATGAAGATGGATGAAGATAAACAAAAAAACCTAACTAAGCTCTTAGATCCTTTGCCATTTTCAGAAATCCTCTCATAGTTATGATGTGTTTATATATGCATGAGTGTGTGTATGCGAGTGTATTTTTACAGGAAACACAGACATTTCATCTTCAGGCCTCCTGCATTGCTCGCCTTTCCCCCTCTCTGCCTTACATGCATAGCTCACTGCTTGCACACCCCAACTTGGCAAATTCTGAAAATGTCCTAGACGTTTGCATCTTCATTTGATTTATTTGTTTTATCATAACAGTATCCTTTTCTTCCTCTTATCCACCTTAGTGTTTCTTCCTGTCTTTAAAATAAGCTCAGTAATCCCCTTTTTATTAAATTTTTCCTTGGCCCTCTCAGTCTATCATAGGAACAATGGGCTATAACGGGGGTCACTGCTGTTTTACTTTACTATACTCCCCCGGGATCTTTGATGCTAGTGATATTTTTCTTTCTTCTCTCTAACCATTATCTAGTTAATGCCAATGCATAAATAACAATGAGTGAATTTTTTTCTTTCTTATTGCTTTGCTGCAACTCTCAACAGAAAATCTATTAGGACAAAAAAGAGGATAAAAAGAAATAAATTTCTGACCATTACTAATAAGAATGCATTATGCTTGCATTCTTTCAAAACACAAATGTAGATTATAAGGGTTGCAGCACATCTTAATCAATTGAAATATTACTTTGCACTTGCTTTGAAATTGCATGAATTGAGTGGTTGTATTATTTATGATGACTTAAAGACCCTCTATTATTCTGGCCTTCAACACTCATGTTCCTAATTTCAGTGCTTTGATAAGGCATTTTCTGAAATTATTACAAAATGAAAGTTTATTTACCATTTTTAAGAAGAGCAAAAATAGGTTCAAGTAAAGAAGTAATTCTAAAATAAGAGAATCAACAATATGAAAATGGACAATTTTATGTATTTTTTGTTTGTCTTTGAAATGAATTATTTTTATTGTGATATCATTCATATTCCCTAAAATTCACCCATTTAAAGTGTACAATTCAGTGGTTTTTGGAATAGTCCCAAAATTGGATAGCCCTCACCATTCTAATTCCAGAACATTTTTATCATCCCCAGAAGGAACCGAGTATTCATTAGCAGTCCCTCCCATCCTACCCACTCCCTCCAGCCCCTGGCAGCCACTAATTAACTTTTTGCCTTTATGGATTTGCCTATTCTAGACATTGCATAGAAATGGAGTCACACAGCATGTGGCTTTAATTTAGGAAATAATTCCTTTTTATGGCTGAGTAATATTCCTTTGTATGGCTCTACCACATTTTATTCATCATCACCTTTATTTTTGAAGGATTTTTTTTAACTGAGTATAGAATTCTGGTTGACAGCTTTTTAAAGATGATGTTCTGGCTTGATTAGTTTCCAGTCACAAGTCTGCATTCGTTCTGATCTCTCTCATCTGTATGTAACATCTTTCCCAAATGATTGATTTTATTTTGTGGTCCCAGCTGACAATCAATTCCAAAATGTTTTCAAGTAATTTTTAACATATGGTGAGGAAAGAAATATTATTAACGTAATTTGGCATGGATAATAAATGGGCCGCCAAAATGTTCTCAAGTTTTGATCTTCAAAAAATTATTATCTCCTAATTATTTCAGTCCTATTGTTTTGAGACTTACTGTTCTGCTTATGTGTTAGGCCTCAATTTAGATATTTTCTAAATGAGAAATTATTAAAAATAGGCAAAAGACAAGAATAGACACCCTACCAAAGGAGATATACAGATGGCAAGTAAGCATATGAAAAGACACTAGTTATTAGGCATTAAAATGAAAACAAAAGATTAGATATTACTACCTATCTATTCTAATGCCAAAATCAAAAGAACTAACATCAAATGTTGGCATCAGGAACAGTCATTCACGGAAGATGGGAATGAAAAATGGCACAGCCACTTTGGAAAACAGTCTGGCAGCTTGTTACAAAACTAAACATGCTGTTACCACATGATCCAGCACTTGTGCTCTTTGGTATTTACCTAAATGAACTGAAAACTTATGCTCACACAAAAACTTGCCCACTGTTGTTTATAGCAGCTTTATTCAAAATCACCCAAATTTGGAAGCAACCAAGATGCTCTTCAGTAAGTTATTAGATAAACTGTGATGCATCCAGACAATGAAATATTATTAAATATTAAAAAAAGAAGAAGAAAAAAAAAAGAACTGTCAAGTCATGAAAAACATGCATGAAACTCGAATGCATGTTACTAAGTGAAAGAAGCCAAGTCAGTTTCTGGGGATCTAGCTATGGTCAGAGGACCAAATTCTCCTGCACAGCCTCATCAGATCGTAGTTTTAGCCCTGGGTGCCACCATTGGCCTGTAAACAAAATTACAATACTTTTATAATATACCCCTTTTAAGAACAAAATGTTGTGTTTCATTTGAGGTCTGATATCACTTTCTGTAAAATGATAATAGCAGATATAAATCAAGTGCTTAATACTGGACACTTAAATTGTTGTTAGTTTGTCACTATATACACATATGTATATATGAACACTTTTATCAACACCTGTGAAAAATTTATTCTTATGAATATTTTCTTAACAATTGGGTCCTTAGTTATGGACTTACTGATATATAGACTGGATATGTTTAAATCTTGTTGTATGATTTACTTTCACTCTTTCCTGGAAAATCCTTGCTATGTTTTGTTTTATCCTCTCCCTTGTCCTGTTTTTCATTTCAGTCCTTCTGCACAAGTAAATTATTTATACATGAGTTTACCTAAGTGGTCTTCACTGATGACCATTCTATTACTACTCACACATTTTTTAATGTAATATTTACATTATAAAAGTCAAATCTAAAATTTATTGGATATTTTGAAAGCAAAAATTGCACTGAACAATATTCAACAGGCAAGGAAGACTTTATTCAAAGCAATGGAGGAGAGAGACTAGAATGCAGTCTGAATTCGACTCCACTGAAACAAAAAGTAGATGAGTATTTAGGAGCTGGGGAGAGGGCCGGGCATCCTAGGCCTTCTGTGTCTGCCAGCTGGACTGACCTCCTTCCCCCCAAAAGTACTCCTCCTTATATCTCTATGATAGGAGGTAGTTTTACATATCAGAGCAAGGTACCCATGGAAGTTAGGCTCTTACCCTACCAGAGAGACCGGGAGACAGGGGCCTTACCTTCTTTGGTAATAACATTCCAAAGCAATTGCTCCCAGATCCTTGAGAAAGGTAACCCTGGGTGGTAAAACTGGCAAGAGGCTTCTTAGAAGATTTACATCTCAAAATGGCGGAGGAGGAATTTATAATTTTAAGTTTCCTGAAGTAGGTGTTCTAAAAAATAAATAAAAGTAAAAGGGAAGGGACCTCAGTGGTTAGGACATCTAGATTCTATAAGGGTCTGGGTGAGAGGGAAGTCAGGGGCCTGGAGAAAGGAAGAAATCTGTCTAAGGTTTGGTCAAGCTGAGGAAAATATCATGGCAGTCTTGTTCAGTATCAATTGTTTAGACAACGTCAACTTTGGTTATCAATGACGGTAGCACTTCAGGATTGTTGGAGTTTAGATTTTATAAATGCAGTGGGGTCAAACTGGGGAGAAATAGTTGGAATTTTCACTGATTTTCACTGATTTTCAGCACTCAGGTGATGTAAATCTTGTCTTTATGAATTTTGGAGTGAAACAATTTGATGTAATTAATCATTTTTATATGTAAAATACAGAGAAGATGCCCTTAGCATACACGTTTTACAAATAAGAATGCTAATTGAAGTAACCTAAATTAACACAATGGCTATAAGAATTTCACATAGTGCTTGCACCCTAAAACAAGTCTATTTAATTCAATTAGATATTTGAAATAAAAGTCATGATATAGGTAATATTGCTGGAAGACTGCCCTTCATTTTAACACTTTTTTTCCTCAAAGGATGTTGATATTTTGAGAACACTTGTTTTTTCCCAGTAGGCTCATATCAACACATGACAAGTTCATAGTTTATTGAGTCGTATTTGTCCAAGAACCATCAACACAAATATTCAAACAGGAAAAATCTAGGCTATGCATTTATAGACAAAAATTCAAAATAATAGCTTTCATTTTTTCTACTATGTTCAGAATACTCTATTGTAAGCATTAATGTGGGCTTATTATTTCTATTATCTCAATTTTTCAGATGAAAAACTTGATAATCATGGAATTAAATAATTTTCTCAGAGCTATGCAACGAATTTTGTAGTAACATAGACACAATCCAAATTTGGTTGACTCCAAATCTTAAGCTATTTTTCTTAATTTTGTAGTAACATTAATGCAATCCAAATTTGGTGCACTCCAAATCTTAAGCTATTTTTCTTATATTATATGTACCATATGGAACAAACTGCTGCAGTGAATGTAATTTTACTTGTTTTTACTCCATACCCAGTGACTATTTCCCTGTATAAATAACAAAAATAAGCCTAATAAGTTATTGACTAATTAGTTGTTTTCAGTTAATAAGAATGTCAATAAGGATATCACAATTCTCAATATTAAGGTATTATCGATTACTCTACAACAGTCATTTTTAACAGCTTTCCAAAGCTAAAAGGAAACATTATGTTGCAAAATAGCACTGTTTCAGAAAGACATGTGCAAAACCCTGCATTTTTGATATACAAGAAAGAAACTGAAAAGCAGGAATGAATGGTTTGCAGTCGGCTCACTGCAACCCTTTCCCATCAAGCAGAAGCAAACTAATTATTTGCAGACACATTCTCCTGCCTTCCCCAACACACACACACACACAAACACACACACACACACACACACACACATGCACACACACACACGTTCACACGCATTCCCACACCAGTTAGTGCCATTGCAGCCAAGATCATCCATAGTTGGTCCCTGAGGTCTCTAACAGAGTATTGAAGACAGCAGAAAAGACATAATCTTCTTGCATTAAAGAATTCTGAGAATGAAATGTGTGGGAAGTTTCCAAACATAAATCTCTGGCTACACTAAGACCAGAATGGGTCACTTCAGAGTGAAGCGAAATCTTTAGTTTTGAATTAATAAACTGTTTCACCACTCAATTTACTATGCGGTTTTCTAGTTAAACATAATCAAGAGGATGAAAATTAAGATTGTGTCTTTAAATGCATTAGCAAGTGATCAGTGCAGGAGATAAAAGAAAAGAGAGAGAGGAAAGTCATGATGTCACGTCTGGATGGTACCTGTATATCATCTCTGAGCATGTGCAGGAACACCTGCAGACTCACAGGGGAGGGATACTGCATAGGATGCAGTCAAAATCTCAACCCTTACCCACTGGCCCTTTGACCCTATACTTTTGGTTTAGTGCATTTCGTGCATTTTATTTATGACATAATATTTTAGTTGTCGAATACTGCTCTCTCTAAAATATTTAAGCACAAGTACCTTGAAGCCAAGGTGTTAATTTTCCAAAGAAAGCTGTTTCTTCAGAGCAGTTAGTCTTTTAACTATTTCTGCATTTACAAAGTGTTTTCTCCAAGGGTTATAGCTTTTTGTTCGAATTTACTGCATGTTATTACATGATTTTTGGCTCTGGAGTTCAAGGGCCAATACCAAATTTTAGTAAGATTTAACAGGAGCAACAAAAACAGTAGCAGCAGCAGCAGCAGCAGCAACAGCAAAGCTGTCCTTTGTTGGGTTTTGTTGATCACTTATTAGCCAATAAACGTTATTTGTAAGTTTAATATTTTTGTAAATAAGGTGATTAGTGGAATCTCAAAAGAGAAAGGGGGTTACACATTTATGGCAATCAGGTTTAATTGCTGTTTGCATATAGATGACCTCACCTGAGAGTTCAGATATTCTCAGAAAGAGAAATTAATATATCCAAAATATGAGTCATTTGGAGTCAGTCAGGAGCAAGAATCAGATTCTAACATAGCTTGTTAAGTAAATATTCACCCCATAACTATTTTTAAATAGTCATATAGACTGAACTAATATATATGGTAAATATATATGGTAAGATTTTTGTTTATTGTATTTTCATTACGTATTTCAAATGTTAGTAGCATATACATTCCCCCTCTTGATCTCTCATTTTCTCTGTAGGGTGATAACAATAACAATAATGCAGGTAAGTTTTTTCATTTTTTCAATATAAAGCATGTGTTTCTTTTCAAATTGACCTGAAAAATATTAGTTATTTCATGCAGCATGAAAATGACAGAATGTAAGAAAGGCTTGCATGACTCCAGGTCCCTGAGGAAGTGTGAAAAACACCTAGAACACCCTGCAGTGGGTTTAGCCACCTACAACCACACAGGGACCAATTATACAGATCGAGGATAGCTTGACAGAATCAAGAATGAGTTCAGGAGCCCTTGAGAGGGAATCGAAGATTAGATCAATACAGTTCTGGCATAAATGAAAAAAAGAAGCAATTAATACTGGAGGCCGACCAATAAATTAGGCAGTCGTGTTAAGGAAATGGCGTGAGACTTTTGCTTCCCTAAAATTTCCTCTGCAATCACATGGAAAGTGTTTAGGTTAGCCTGGAATCTTTTCCAAAAATAGAGTTTCCTTACTTAATTTACTAAACAGTTCTACTAACTAGGTATATGGAAAAAAATAAAAACTGAAATTATGACTTTAAATATATTAACAAGTATTCAGCACAGAAAAAAAAAAAAAAAGTCACAATGCCAAGCCATGGCTGATGCCTATGTGTCAGGAGCAAGTGAATATTTATAAACAAAATTTTTATTTGTAGATTGTATTATTAACATCTGAAAATGGATTCTTGCAATTTTATATGCATAATTCCTCACACAATCACAAAATTAGAATACATAATAAAATGAATTAAATTTTATAGTGAAAAATCCACAAGTCTTTGTGAATCTGAAAGAATTTATATTCTCTGTTTGTTGTTTATAGAGTCCTATTTCTGTTGATTAGGTCCACTGGCTGATAGCAATTTCAAACCTTCTACTGATTGTTGGTCTAATCATTTATCGATTACAGAATGACGATTGTTAACATTTCCAGCTGTAATTGAAAATTTACCTATTTTTCTTTTTATTTCCATCAGTTTTAGCTTGGTATAATTTTAATCTGTGCTGTGTACACATTTAGAATTGTTATCTCTTCTTTGTGAACTGGCCTCGTTAGCAATATGAAATGTCTCTATCTCTAGTAATATTCTTTATCCTGGTTGTCTAATTTGCTACATGTTCACAGAACTACTCCAGCTTTCTCACAATCCATGTTTGCATGATATATATTGAGAAAGATCAAAGAACCTCCTGAGCACCAGGAACTAGCTGTGCACGAAAAGGTAGGTCTTGGTGTTCCTGAGAACTGCCTTAGCCTTCACAGTTAGGCTATGGTCTCCTGATGGAAAATGGAAAATAAAAAATCTCGCAGACCTCGAGTATCAGACAAGGTCACTCCGGACCATGATGACACAAGATAAAAATGACGATTAACTATGACTAAGCACAGGCAAAAATAAGATCACTGCTCAAACCACAAAAATGACCAACACTCTCTCTCCTTACTGAGGGAAGTGATGCCTGCTTCCTCGGCCATTACAGCGTTAACCTCACTCTGCTCTTTTCCATTAATAAGATCCACTAATGCACCATCATAATATTACTCGAATTTGCTAATATTCAATCTAAAGCAAATTTCACTTTCTTGGAGACTTCTCAAATTCATCTAACACAAGTCCAAATTCTATAATATACTTTTTCTAATACCCCCTTACTGAGATTCCCCAAGATTCCCCGTGGCGTACTACCACATTTGTTTCAGTAAGTCAATAAAAACAATTTGATTTGATAACAGATGTGCTCCTCATGGCATTTAATTGATGGACATCACCAATAGATTTCCATTCTTTTAATCTATCTGCATACTTATATTTAATGCCTATCTATTGTAAAGAGTATATAATTGGGTCTCACTTTTTACTGATTCTGATAATTTTTACCTTTTGATTTGAGAGATATGTAGTTTACATTGAATATAAATACTGAGGTGGATGGATTTAAGTATGCAATAATGCTACTTGTCTTCTGTTCCTTTTTCCTGTTTTCCTGCTTTTTTGTATTAACTGGATATATTTTAGTACTCCATTTTATTGCATCTATTTGTTTTTCAGCTATGCCTATTCATTTTATCCAATTTTCTGTACTTGCTTTAAGATGTTTGGTTTGCAATCACTCTCAAAATGCTATTACATGGCTTCACATGCAATTGTCTTAAAGCTGTATATTTCTGCTTCCCTTCTTCCCATTCTTTGGACTATTGTCATGCACTTTACTTCTACGTATGTTATAAACCTCATACTTCTTTCCATTAAACAACCAATTACTTTTGATTAAGATAGATAATAAAAAACTATTTTACATTTGCACGTACTTACCCTTTTTGGTCTTTTTAAAAAATTTTCTTTGTGTAGATCTTGGTTTCCTTCTGTTACTATTTGGCTTTATCCTGAAGAACTTCCTTAAACATTTTTTGTAATCCAGATATGCTGGCAATAAATTATTTTAGCTTTTGTTTGTCTGAAAAATTATTTCCTTTGCTTTCATTCTTGAAGGAATTTTTGCTGGATATAGAAATCTGGATTGACCTTCCCACCAACACTTTCTTGATTTATTTTATTATCTCTTGGTTTGCACTTATTTGATAAGAACTGACCAGTTTCTTCTTACTATAGTTGCCTGTATCTAATGTGTTTTTTCCTACTTTGTGTAGTTTTCAAATTTTCTCATTACCGTTGTTTTCCAACAATATAATTATGATATGCCTTTGTGGAGGTGGGGAGAGTTGTGTGTGTGCGTGCACGTGTGTGTGTGTGTGTGTATATCCTACTTGGTTAGGCTCATCGAACTCCTTACGTAGGTTGATATATGTTTTTCATGAAATCTGAAATTTGCCACCATTATTTTTCAAACATTTCCCCATATACTCTTCTGCAGTTCCAATATTAATTATGTTAGGTTGCTTGGTTGTGTCTTAGGCTACTGAACTCTTTTTATTTTCTTTTCCATTCTTGTTTTTTCTGTGACTCACTTTGAATAATTTCTATTGCTGTTTCATCAAGTTCAATACTTTTTTCTCCCACAGTGCTTAATCTGCTGTTAAGCCATCCAAATAATTTTTTTTTTTTTTTTTTGTCTTTTTGTCTCTTTTCGTGACCGGCAACGGACCGCAACCCTCAGTGTCGCACCCGTACCGGACCGGGACCAGCTACGGGATCGCAACCCTCGGCATTGCCCCCGCTCCTCGCTCAGCCAGTATGCGGCCAGTCTGTATTTGGGATCCGAACCCTCGGCGGGAGTGCCACCGCGCTTCCTAAGCGGCGCACTGTAGCAGTGCACCACCGGGCCAGCCCCCATCCAAATAATTTTTATTCCTGGTAATGAATTACTTATTTCAACAATTTCTATTTGGTTCTTTTATCTAATGTGCATATCACTATTAATATTCTTTTTTCTAAAATTATTTCATTATGTTCATAGATTCTTTTACATAAACTTGGCTATGATAGGTGTGATTCCATTCCATTTTCTTCATCATTTCTCACATAAACTTGGCTATAATCAGTGTGATTCCATTCCATTTTCTTCATCATTTCTCAGTCTGTTTCTATTGACTCATTTTGTCCTTAGTTATTCGTGATATTTTCCAGCTTCTTCACATATTTAGTAATTTTTTATTGTATTCCTGTCATTATGAGTTCTGAGCTATTCATATCTGGGTTTTTCTGGTGTTTTCATAACAAAAACTTTTTTCCCCAACACTTAGTTAACTAACTTGCAGTTCAGTTTGATCTTTTGATGTTTGATTTTAATCTTTGCTGAGTTTCTCTAGAGTAGGTTTTACTCTAAAGCTCAATTAGTCATCTTCCTGTGGCATCACCATTTTGGGGTATCTGCTGAGTATGCGCGGATAGAAGGTCAGAACTCAAATATCTCTTATCTCTATATGATATTTTGAATTTTTTCATCTTACAAATCTAGGTAGCTATTCTTTCCCAGCAGATGTTCCTTGCCTGATGTTGTAGAATTTTTCCCTGAGTGTCTTCAGCATAGTATCCAGCTATGAATTTAAGGGTATTACTATGATGATATGTGGTGCTCTTTCTCTTCACAGTTCTCTCCTTATAGGGCTCTTTTCCTCAAATTTCAGCTACCACAGTAGCCCCAATTTTGGATCTTTGCCTCATGAGCTCATTGAGACACATTTTTGGGCTTCCCTGTACCAAGGTGCAGAAAGACCCTGGAGTTAGAAAGCTCATACAACTCTGGAGTTCACCTCATTTGTTTCTCTTCTCTCAGGAGTCATATTTATGTACTCTGAAAACATTTTATGTGTGAAATCTGAAAACAAATTTCACATATTTTGTTCAGTTTTAAGATTTATTTATGTTAGCAGGACTAGTGTCAGCTACTGATGCTGACTGCAAGCTGAATTGCAATTACCTTTTATTAGGACTAGCTATTAGTAGGAGCTTTCTTTATATCTAGTGACCAGTGAATTCAACCTGTGATAGTACCCCAAAGTATGATTTTTAGCATAAATAATCAACTTTTTGTCAAAAATGTATTTTCACAATGTAGATAAATTAAATTCAAGATTGTGTAATAGGTATAAATTTGGAAAGTATAGATTTAATATTTATATCTGAATTAGTTCATTTTAGCTTATATCTTGAAGAGTGAATAGGGTTTTACCATATGAAGAAGGAAAAATTTTAGGGCATTCCATGCAAACCTTACAGCATGCCCATGCATAGCACATTGAGGAAGTATCTATAAATTTTGTGTGGTTAGATCTTGGAAATCATGGGATGTGCAATGCAAAGTGGCTGTGGTTGTCTAATAATAGGTCTTCATTACTGTAACTAAAGGAGGGAAACTATGTTGGGGCTAGAGTGTGAGCCCTTCGAAGGTATTTTTTATTGCTGGGATTAAAGTTTCTGTTACACTTCTCACTGTGTAACAGAGATGAAAAAAGGATTACTCAAAGCAACATGAATGCAATGAGAACCCTGAAGGGACCACACCTCAGCAACTCCTCTATTAGAAGGAGAAAACTGGGTACAGCCCTGATTCAAAGTTAGCTTCTGTTTTTTATTGTAAACACAGGAAGTTTCACAAGAAAAATCAGTTGATTCAATCATTTCAAAAGAATACAAAGACATGGGCAGTGTTACAATAGTTAGGTATGGCTAAGTATAGCTTAAACAATGGAAACTAGTAACATTAGTGAAATTAACAATGTGACATTCCAAAGTACAATTTGTGAAAAGCTAAGTTGGTCAAACTGTGATCATTATCTAAAATGTAACTTCTCCTCAAATGATTTAAGCAAAGTTACATTCTTATGATTAAATCTAAGTATAATTGTTTCTAAAGTTTCCACCAACAGACAGCTTGACCTTAGCAAACATTTTTTTCACATCTTTCCCTTCTACAATTCTTAAAATCTCTTAACAGGATTAGTATGACAACCACCTGTTAGCTCTAAAATCATTCAAGTATACAATCCCATACTAAAGAGTGATTAGAGTTGATTAGATGAGCTGTTACCACACTTTCTGTAGACTGTTGTCTCTTAACCAAGGACTGTTGCCCCACACATGGCATTTACCTAAAAACCCTATTCTAAAAATCAAATGAAAATCAACACATATTTCATTAGAATTGATTAAATGGGCTGTGGGCTTTAACCCCCTGACCAGAGACTGTTGCCCCAAACATACATTTACCTAAAAAACTTATTTTAAATATCAAATGAGAATCAAGATTTCTAACCCTCTACAAGTTTCTGTGACTTTTCTCCAGTTATTATTCTGACTAGTATCACAGAGTTTATAACTGATTCTGGGAAAAATCTGTAGTACTGAAAGTAATACCTATGAACTTCTATTCATCAGCCTAACCAACTTTCTTGGTGGTACTATATCAATTGTCATACACAGCAATATTCAAAGTGCATGCATGGTCCCTAGGAAGAAGGAAAGACCCTCCCCATGAATGCAAAAAGAAAATGTTTAAAGACATTTATATTTATTTTATCACTTTGCCTCAGGACTATTGTCCATAGCCAAGAATTTTTTAGAGTACATGGATCACTTGGAAATATGACAGTGGTATTCATCCAACTTTAATCATTTTCATTACATCAGACAAATTCCATTTTCCTCTTTCACTAGAAAGCCTCTTTGATGTCAAGATGGGCTGAACCAAAGCCAAGGCAAGCACTTTGTATGTTTCACTTTAGACTGTTAGCTCCCCCTATTCCTGGTTGACTTACCTTACATCTAATTTTAATACTCTAAAGTTTAGCACTTAATTTTAATATTCTAAAGTTTCAAATTTCTCTCTTTCCCTAGTAGCCTGACTTGTTTCTAACGTATGCCATAATATTCTCATCAAAGTACTTTCTAAGGGGCCGGCCCGGTGGCGCATTGCTACAGTGCGCCGCTTGGGAGCACGGTGGCGCTCCCGCCGAGGGTTTGGATCCCACATACAGACCGGTTCCCGCTCACTGGCTGAGCGAGGTGTGGGCGCAGCACCGAGGGTTGCAATCCCGTTGCCGGACACGAAAAAAGACAAAAAGGAAAAAAAAAAAAAGTACTTTCTAAGACATGAAACTATAATCCAATAAAATGTTTTAACTCATAAAATTTAAATAAAAATACATTTTTAAATAGATAAAATTAAACTTAACCATTTCTTAACAAGATAACCTTACAGTAAAGTGCTATTTGGTGAGGCTAAAAAAATAGAGAGGGAGCCACTAGTCATGTCACTATTTGTGTAAGTGGGTTGTAACTATATTTATGGTATATCACTGTACCCAGAGCAGGTTTTTAGCCCCCAAATAGAGTTGAATATATCTTCTGAATGATGTCATAAAATCTTGCACTTGTAAAACTAGAGCTTAGAAATAATGCATTGTTTAGTATCTTCTGTAAAACCTAAGGAAATGTCAGAGCAAGGACATTGAATATAGCCTTTGGTAAAAGCTAAAGCATTGCTAAGTGCCCTCATTAAGACACAATAATTCAAGCTTTGTTCTCAAACCAGATAAAAATAAGAAATTACTAATATATTTTAAAGGGCTCAGATAAATGATCAAAATGCATAAAAGAAACTTTTTAAACACAGGTATAAATGATTAAAATGCATAAAAGAAACTTTTTAAACACAGGTATAAAGAAGAATAAAGATTTTTATAGATATTTCAAAAGAAGGGAAAACTTTTAAAAAGTCCATTACGTAGCACAAAAGATACAATTGGCTATGATCTATATTACACGAGTACCCCAACACAATTTCCAAAAGGCATTCTTCAGTTGCACATTATATATTCTTAATATTATAACTTAATATTCTTGAGCTGTACATGAGCAAATACAGGATCACCTTAAGTATGAGAACAGAAAAATGTTAAACAAATGTCTACATTTTGATAGCAACAGAAATTGTCTGTTTTATTGCTGAGTCTAAAGGGAATTAATTAGTAACTTCCTCCACCACTATTGGTTTGAAGTCATGAGAAAGGAGACAGGAGTATGGACCTGGAAAAAAGAAAGTGTTAGAGGCATGAAAGAAACATGAAAGAAATAAAGAACGATCTTCACTGAAGCAATCCTATCTTGTAATTTAAAAGGGAGACTAGTAAGTTAAAAACAGGGTCATTCATTTTAGATGTTCTGTGGTGTGGATGGATCAAAGTATGCAAAAGAAGAATTCACCTTTGAAGTTAAGTTTTTCTGCTTGAATTCACATTCCCATAGTGTTTTTCACTTTTAATTTACCTTAATGAATTTACCATTTTTATATTAACACACTATATGCAAGCACTCCACTAACTGCTGTAAGTATACAACAGATAAGTGTAAGTTCCTTATCTCTAAGAATTCACAGTCCAGGAAGAAGGGCAGAGAAGAGAGATTCAAGGACCACTACAAAAAGATTTTTTTTTTTTTAAGTTGTACACTGCACATTGATGCCACAACTAAAGGGGTACTGTACTCATAGGTATTGTAAATTTGTATATTTATTAAAACGATTTTTAGCAGATGACAACAAATTATCTTTCTTCCTGACTCTAGTGGTTTTTTGTTTGTTTTTCTTTTTATATCAGCACCATGCTCAACCAAGAGAGTTAACCAGCCAGCCCCTTTCTTTTTATTTTTTAATTCAGATGTTTTAAGGGCAGTGATCAACAAAGCTATGGAGCCATTAACAGAAAACTTTCCCAATAAGGAAGATTTACTTTGATTATTTAAATGTAGCCCAAATCGAGTCTAACCTTATATTTTCATGCTCACAAACTTGACTGGTAAACAGAATCTCAATTATTCCTTTAAGGGGCAGCTAAGAAGTTATCAACACTGATAATTACAAGCAGTATGAAAATGCATAATTTTATATAGATTATACAGAGAGATTTATATGGGCAACAGAACTACAAGTTGAATCAGAATATTTGTATTTACAGAACCAGCACGTTCTCTTCCTGAATGCACACTGACAATGAAAGCCAAGTCATAATTAGTGTGTGGTTTGATAAGAATCAGAAAAAGGATGGTAACATAGGTGTGTAACATAATTACTAGCAACAGGGTAGCTTATTGTGCCTATGTATGTATTTGTAATTAGCACTCTCAACATTGAGCCCATAATATTCAAAGATTATGATAAATGCCTAAGCCATATCTTAACATTAGTATGACATCATTAAAGGAACAGTAATATCTAAAGTCTATTGACTTAGCCTCCCTTTCATGTATGGATATATTTGGGGTTTAAAAAATGTACATGCATACATATTTGGATTTATTCATATATATGTAGATTTAAAATGCTTACATATTTAAATGAGAATGATCACTGTATCTATGCACATTTATTTCTGTTTTTTATTTGTCAACTCTTCTGACTAATACATGCTTTATTTATATGTGCTAATACCATTCCATTAGTCTCTGGACAAACTGATGGTTTTCTAACACATAAGACATAAGATAAAATACTGCCCTTTAAGTCATTTCATGTTGACTATTAAATTTGTGTTGGAGAATACACAGTTGTTGAGTTTGGGGTGAGATGGAGCTTATACAAACTACAGAATACTCACAATGCATTTTCCCTTTATTAGTGAATAATAAAGAAATATTATGGCTACTACCAACCTTCTCTCTTCTTGTAGCAGTTATCACACTTTGAGTTTCTAGTTTATTCAAAATGAGGTCTATTTAGCAAGAACAATGACGAGATTTTATGAAATACATGCTTTAGCTACATACAGGAATCAAGCAATATATACTGACAAAGAAGAAACAAAGAAAGAAGAGCTACAACAGAAGTTTTTATAAAGAGTTTGTTAGTCAAAATATTATATTATCTTCCTAGTAGTCTACTTAGCCCACTAATCCACATAACAAAAAATAAAGGAAGAAAGGTTGATAATACTATCTTGTCTTTTTTTTTTTAGCTGTATTTAGGGTGTTTTATTTGATAATTAATATGTACCTAAAATATATTTGGCATTCCATACAAACAGAAAGATAAATCTCTCTTTGCCCCATAAAGTAGAGGGGTGCTGTGTACTGGTTATTCTAAAGTTGAGTGTTTATAAGTGCAGGACTGTCTTTCCAACATTTGATTTCCCATCTCAAAAACTAGAACTTTCCTGATTTAGATAAGTGATCCATCATTGCCTTCCCCTGTTTTTTGTTTGTTTGCTGAAACATAGTTGATTGTATGTACCTGTGGGGTACAGAGTTGAATATCAACACCTGTGTGCCACATGTGATGCTCAAATCAAGATAATTAGTATATTCAACATTACTCAATGTAATTGTTTTTTGTGGCCCTTTACAAATTCCTCCCTTACTCCTCGCCCCCCCTTATTTCTCACCTATGGCAACCTCAATTCTGTTCTCTCCTTTTGAAGTTCAATGTATTATTGTGATTTTGTCTTAAAATGTGCTTCCTTTAAGGTTCCTTGATTGACTTTATTACCAATTTTGAAATATTAGTCTTTAAAGATCTTAATTGAATATTATATGCCAGAATGGAATGATGCCTATAACAGGGATGGGGAAAAAATAAGAGTAGTATCCCAAAGCAATTAGTTAGGCAAAAGAAGTAATTACAAAAAAGACATTATAGAAATACAAAGCCATTTAAAAACATTAAAAAATCACACTTTCTTGAGGTGATAATTAGAATAATGGGAATACTGACACACTTAAGCCTTTTCTTCCAATATAAGTTTATTTTGATTTCTATTTTATTATTAAGCCTCTATAAAATTATTTCTACTAATTATCAAAAGAACAAATATAGCAACAGCCACTTTGTCGAGTAAAATGTAAAATGTGCATGCTGTACTTCAGTAAATCATACAACTTCAAAGAAATTTTGTGCTTATGGCTGTTCACTTTCACCAACACTTTTAAGCCTAAAGCATGTGTACCTATCTTCATATTCCAAATAAAAAAAATAAGAAGCAGGTCAAGATAACCTCTAAGGTCATATCTAGTTTCAAACTTTGGATATTTTTCTAATCAAGATGTTTTGATTTCAAGTGACAGAAATGTAGCTAATGTTTGTAAGGGAAAAAAAGAGCTCATGAAAAATACAGAGGAATATTGGTTTGGAACACTTGGACACTGGGGCTAGATATAGGATTCACTGTCATGTCCTCCCTTTATTTTCAGGCTGCCTCTCTTTGTGGTGGCCTCTAGCTGCTCTAATCCTGCATCCTCCTCACCCCTACCTTCTATTTTCCAATAGTTTCAACAAAATTTCTAGAATTAAATTTTATTCTCTTGGGTTAGGTTTTATCTTCATTCCTAAATATATCACTGTGGCCAGGGGAAAGAAGTGCGTGATTTGGTGAGGTCTGGGTTATGTGCCCATAACGGTACCTTGGCTGACAGTGTTACAAGTATCTATCTTTACAAAAGAAATTTGAGGTGCTATATTCATCATTATAATGTTGCCTCTCAGCACTTGGCTCATAGCTGGTCCTCTTAAGAAGATTTATGAATGGATGATCAATCTGCATCTCTGTTCTTCAGTATTCTCATTTCTCTCGAATGTTAGGTCATAGTTTATTTTCTTTCAGTCGTGATGGATGTACGAAGAGAAATATTGCTATTTTTGCTTGTTCAATTTACCATCATCTGGTGGATAAGACTTCTCCCTTTGAATCAAGCTAAACCTCTGGGAAAAGAACTAAATGTACCCAGTAGGATATTTCTATCATTACCAGTGGCTTTTGAGAGCAACTCATCTTAGCACACATATTCCCCTCATAATTTTATAATATGGAAATGGTACCTCACACCCGGTAGCGTCATGGACCTTGATCTTAGAGTGTTGCACCCAGGGAGACCAAGGGATTGAAGCCCTAGAGCAGCCAATAGAACTTTCTATGTTGATGAAAATTTTTTCTCATCTGTGCTATCCCAATAGTAGTCACTGGTCACATGTGGTTATTAAGTACTTGAAATATGACTAGTGTGATTGAGAAACTAAATTTTAGTTTAGTTTAATTTTAATTGATGTAAGTTTAAATTTAGCATCCCCATGTGGCTAAGAACTACATATTGGACAACCCAGCTGCAGAAAATAAGCTACATAAGCACATGTCTCTACTGTCTACTGTTATATTCCCATACAGTACTGTTTCTGAAACAGCAGGCACCCAATATTTGTTGCTGTTGTTGTTGTCGATAGTAACACCAATAGCCAACATTTCTTAGTTGTTTGCTATCAGCCAAGCACTGGAGTAAGTTCTTTAAGCATTTTACACAAAAATCTTTTCAGAGATGCTCCACATCTAACCTAAAAATACAGGGTGTTTCTTAGGTGCCCAGATTTCGGTCTATGATAATCTATAAACTGGATACTATCAGTTCAACAAAATATTGTCCCAACAATATAATACATACCATAGCCACTTTTAAAAAGATAAAATACTGATCCTCCAAATTTGCCAATGAAGAAAGGATATTTTATAGGACTGGATGTTTAGACCTGCAGTTCCAGTTCTTTTTCTCTAATAGATTATTTCTGACTCCCAATTACCACATACTCTATCTATTATATGTGTTAGCAATGTGTTAATCATGCTGTATTTATCATGAGTTTTCACTTTTAATGATCTCTTATAATTTAAATTTGTCTAACATCAGACTAATTTGGGGAGAAGCTCTCTCTTCTTCATTGCACTATCCCAAAGAGATGCTCTCTCTTCTTCATTGCACTATCCCAAAATCAAATGTGGGATTGTTCTTTGATTCCCCATTCCGAGAAAAGACCGAGACATTTAAACAAGACTTTATAAATCTCGAAGAATCAAAAACAAAATAAAGTAAATTTAAAAAGGAAAAAAAATCTGTTAAAAAGAGGTGCATATGATTAGATATTCTGTTTCACAAATGAGGCATTTAGGATAGGAATTAAGAAAGAAAACTAAATTGGAGAGTGCTTGGGTTTATATCTCAGCCTTGTCACTTATCGAGTATGAGACCTTTAATAAATTCTTAACCTCTCTATGACTCAGTCTCATCACCTGTAAACTGGGGATAACAAGGGTCCACCACTTAGTGTTGCAAGGATTAAATTTAACACATACAATAAATTTAGAACAGCACCCAGCAGGTGGTTAAGTGTTTAAGAAAGATTGGCATGTGGTAGGTGTTATGAAACAAAAAGTTCCATTCTTGAACCTATGTCTTACAAGTCAGTATCTAGAGAGTATTTTTTTTCCTTCTCTCTCTCTTTTTTTTTTTTTATCTTTCTAAACTCTGATAATGAGATTTAAGTGGTCGGGGTTACTTTGTGAAGAAAACAAGAAATGAGAGGGGGTCATACTGTCATTTACATCTCTTTGCTAGGATGCAATTACACACAAAATATGAATATGAAATATTGTATTTTGCTACATGGGTTGTTTTGCTGAACAGCAAAAATCCAAATAAACTCCATAAAACTTCCAGAAATAAAAATATCAAGGAGCTCACTGTTCTATTGAGAACATGTAGTTTTAACCTTGAATGAAAATAAGAAAAAAAAAAAAAGACTGTTAATTGTATTTTAGTTTTTAGTACAATGTCTCACTTATGTTAAACATCTATTACCCCCATTATTACTATTGGAACTCAGAGGTTTATGTGCTTATTTTCATACTGGCTATTGTTTTCTCTTTGGGAATAATGAATTTTCATCACTGCACTTTTATGCTCATATTGCTTTTTCACAGTTTCCTCTTCAATCTCAATTTTTTAATCAGGGATTTTACTTAAAAGAGGATGATAAAAGGCACAAAGAGATTTGATGTTAAAGCAAAGTACCTAACTGAAAATATTCAAGTGAATTCTAAATGTGTTATCTTAAAATGAAACTTTAAAAGGAATGATGGAAGATGTGCAGGCTCCTACCTGTTAAAAAAGAAAAAACAAAACAAAACAAAACCAGCAACCAACAACAAAAAAATGGTGAAAAGCCACGTACATGAACGTGTCTCCATAACTGCATGTGTTGTCGACTACTAGACTCCTTCTAGTTTTTAGTTTATTTTCTTTATGTTTTTCTTTGAATGGACGGATGATACAGTGTAATAGAGAAGAATTTTGAATAATTTCAATACAACTCTTAAGCTATATAAAAAGGTTTACTTAATCAAAAGCTATGATTTTGTGATACCATTTCTGACCCACAAGTACAAGACCTGACTTTTATGCATAAAGATATCTGGTTACCATGACTATAATTACCATAATTTTACACCTATTAATTTTGTCTGTAGAATTAATTTCCATAACTTATGACTTGAAACAAAAATATCAGCTTCGTTCCATAGTTTCCAAGAACAGAATTATTATAAGCCTCATAAATGCAAAATGTCATTTTTTTTTTCTTTTTTGCTTTCTCTGAATCCTCCAAACTTGTTCCCTCTTATTAAAATTCAAACAGCTGTGAAATGGCCAAGCAATTTGGAGATGAAGGTAAATGTGAAGTGACCTTCATCCATGCTGAGCAAATAGAATATTATAAACATACTTTCCAGCTGAAGTTACACAAAGCAAATTAAGAAATACCTAGGGCTATAATTTACTACAAAAATGTTTCTTAAATTTCTGACAGTTTCATTTAACTGACTAATTAAATTTGCTTGTAGGCATCTTAAAGATGGAGTCTAATAACTGTACTGTCATTGGGGAAGAAATTGAAAATTACTTTTACTGTGAGAAATATGTTTGTAATGGTCCAGGTCTCCTAATAAAATTTGACAAATATCTGTGAGTGGTTATGTGCCTAGTCATATTAGATGATAATGCCAATTCTATTACAAGGTGATTTAAAAAAATCTCACAAGTAATAGCTTGGAACTGTAAATGTACAGTCTCTAAAGAATCTGCCAAGGGGAGAATTTAAAATCTACTTTTGCAACATGAAAAATATGCATTTATTGTATGTTTTGTTTACTTATTTCATAAAATCAATACATGAGGATAAGTCATTTTACAATTCTACATTGCTGATTGTGTGTTGTTTCTTCCCATGAATGACCCAGAACAAATTCCACTTCTAGGAGTTTGCATTTCCTAGATACCAGACAGATTGTTGGGAGGACGTAGAATTCAAAGTCTCCTACTACAAGCTCAACATTCAGAGGATTAATGGGTTTTTTAATTTTTTGATTTCCCTCTAAAAAAAACCAAAATACCAATTCTTTTTTGAAACATGTTGTAAGACTGCAAAGAAAAACTTTCAAATAGTGTTTTGCAAACAGTGTGTTCAGGTGAATCTTACAATAAAATATCCTATAATCTTCTATAATTATACCCCTGAATTATGGATAATGGTCAAAACACTGATTTTCTCTTTTTATTCTCTTTGGAAGCAATCCAGGATCTTGACATACAAAGTACAAAACACCTGAAAATGTTAAATAATTACCTCTTTTCATTATATATAATTGTGTTATTCATTTCATGAAAATAACAGTTAAGAGAAATACGTTAAAGCTACAATTATATAATTATTTTGCCAAGTACTAATGCTTATATGTAAAAACCAGACGAGCTTGGGGTTTAAAATTACACTGATTATATGCAAAATTATCAACATTTATTTTAGTTCCTCTCTTATCTCTATTAACCTCTTTGATTCCATGAAGTGGTATTTGCTCATCATGAAATGCTCTTCAGCCCGTAGTATAGTACCCGACACACAGTAGTCATTTGATAGGCATTTGCTGACTTGGGTTGACTGAAATAATTAAAACAAAACTAAATTGATAGGGCATAGTATTCAGGGAGGGGAAAGTTAAAACATTAAGTCCTCTGTGGCTTTTATTATTCTAGTAATTTTGTGTTTTCTCCCTGATTTAAAAAACGAACAAACAAAAAACACCAATTCTCAAATTTGTAGCAAAAGTGAGAAAATATTTTTCTTACAGCAAAATTTACACTATTATTTAGTTTATAACCAGAATAAACTGGGAGGATCTATATTTCTGAGTTCTTTTACTGCACAGAAAATTTAAATTGACATCACAATTCCTACCATCCCAACTTCATTTTTAAGAAGCAACTGGGAATCAAATCATAACCTAACCACACATTAAATAGACATTTTAGACGGTCCCTTTTTGCCATACTTCCAGTGTTGATGTCTACCAGCCAAAGCCAACCAGAAGCCTATCTGTAGCCACACAGTCAGGTTTATCTAGCTCCCCACAATGAGAGCATGCACCAGAGGAACCACGGGAAGTTTCAGTAAGAGGGCGTTTGAAGAGTGTATTTTATACTATTTGTGTTCATTCTGGGTTATTTTAGGACAGGCTTAGGGAAGTAGGTATCAGTTTGGGGTTGGGTGATATCAGGATGTGAAGTCAGTTTGGTTGTTGGGTGTCTTAGTTATTTTTTAACTAGAAGGTGTGAAATTAAAGTAGGAATATATTAGGGGTAAGGAAATAATAATCACTGAAGTTGATTGTTATTATTGTTGTGTGTCATGGTTGCTTAGTGTGATTCTCTTTGTCTTGTTCCGTCTTAGCTACAGAGTGGCCTTTTGTGAGTTTTGCTTATATTCCTCAAGCCTATTTTTATATTCAGTTGGAAACACAACAGCCTGAGTGTTTCAAGCTGCCAGTTTTGAGGTTATTTTTCATTCTCTTACCAGATTTATTATTATTATTTATAACTATTTTTTTAAATTATGGATTAATACTAGGCTGGTGATAAAGAGTTTGTCTTTTTGTGTCTGTTTCATCTAACACAAGCACACTCGATATTAAGGCAAGCTTGTTCTTACCATGCCAGATTTCCCCTTAGTCCAGTTGTTCAGCAATACCCTATAGAGGGAGAAAATTACCTGGGGCATCTATTTCTATGGCATAAGAAAAAGCAGAATGTTTGGTAGCAGAAAGTTAGGGTGAGAAATGTAAATCTACTATTTGTCTGGGAAACGTCTTTTCAGGTAGAATTTCACAAAGACTCATCAGACAAGAGTTTAATCCAGCCTCGATAGTTTCTCATTCGATAATGTTTTGTATAATTATTCGCAGTGTAGTAAACCCTTTATCTTATATAAAAGTAGGAGGAGGTAGTGGTTTCTATTTTCTAAAACTAAAAATACTGGAAATTAACCCACCTAGATCAGGAAAAGAAAAAAAGTCCTCATATCAAAGTTGACTCATTGAGAACAAGAGCTTGGATTCTGCAGCCAATGCTGACCAGTGGTGAACCAATATCTGACTTAAGTACCTGAGCATGTGTAGATGAACCATGTGCTTTGATTCACACCTGTTGGCCCTTAAGCAGCATGCCTGTAAAAAAATATAGAGATGGGAAAAGTGATAGAGAATATGTCTGGGGCTAATATTATTAAAAGCAATTGAATGTAAATGATATTTTCATTATGAGTATCAATGATTCCAGCTCAAGACAACATACATTCAGGTATAATAAAATTTCCCAAGAGCAATGGAAGGCTTCTAGAATATCCAGTAGCAAACTATTTAGGACATTTTCTAGCTTAGAGAGTGGTGCTCACTTGGCATTTTGATTTATATTTATCATCATTCCACTAAACAATGAGTGTAAAAATAAGGGGCTAAAAGAGTCTTTGATCCCTCTGATAGAGAATTCTATTTTACTAGCAGGTCAGTTCAAGAATGAAAATAGACCCTTATCTTTTGCCATATGCCTATTGCATTTCGTTGCTTGCCCCCCATGGATTTGTCACCCCACTTCCCCTGGGTGATGGAGATGCAAAGGATTACTCAAAGCCCATCTCTTCTGAGCAGCAAGAGACCCCGAAGTGGTTGATCTCCCACAAGAACCCTCAAGCGAGAGGCATCCCTTCCTTGGGAAATTAACCTCAAATAGGGGTTCTCTTCCTGCATTTATTTTCCAGACCAGGAAGTTACAGGAAGAGAACATAGGTGGGGTTATAGTTTAACAATATAGGCTGGTAACTTTTAGTGAAACAAGCCAGATGACATTCCATTAGACAATTAAGTGGTCTTACAGCAATTTCTCAGCATCTTTACATAACAATCAGTAACTAGTCTGTCCTTGAGCCAGCAACCTTGCTGTGCAACAAATCCTTATCTTACACCAGAGACTTTATAGACTGAGGAATATTTCCAGTCCTCCACAAGGACAATATTTGAAACTGCAAAGCTTTGGAAAACTAGGCCCTGTGAAGTACATTTGCTTTATGAATATTCCACAATACCAAAATCAACTCAAAATGAATTAAAGCCTTAAATAGAAGACCAGAAATTGTAAAACTCCTAGAAGGAAAACATAGGGGATACACTCAGGATGTAGAACTGGGTAAAGACTTTATGAGTAAGACCTCAAAAGCACAGGCAACAAAAATAAACAAATGAGACCATATCAAACTAAAAACTTCTGCACAACAAAGAAAAGAATCAACAGAGTGAAAAGACAACCTACACATGGGAGAAAATATTTGCAAACTATGCACCTGACAAAAGATTAATATCCATAATATACAAGAAACTCAAACAACTTAATGGTTAAAAAAACAAACAAACAAATAAACTGATTAAAAAATGGGCAACAGAGCTGATTAACCATTTCGCAAAAGAAGGCATACAAATGGCCAACAGATATATGAAAAAATGCTCAACATCCCTAATCATCAGAGAAATGTAAATCAAAACTATACTGAGGTACCATCTCACCCCAATTAGAATGGCTATTATCAAAAAGACAGAAAATAACAAATGCTGGCAAAAATATGGGGAAAGGAGAATTCTTACACACTGTTAGTGGATGTGTAAATTGGTACATTTATTATGGAAAATGGTTTATCAAACAACTACAGATAGAACTATGACACAATCCAGCAATCCTGCTACTGTGTATATACCCAAAGGAAATCATCATGTCAAAGGGATACCTGCACTCCCATGTTTATTGCAGCTCTGTTCACAACAGCCAAGAGGTGTAGCTAACCTAAATGTCCATAGACAGATGACTGCATAAAGAAAATGTGGCATATATCACAATGGAATACAATTCAATTATAAACAGAATGAATTCTGCTATTCACAGCAGCATGAAGAAATTATGTTAAGTGAAATAAGCCAGCACAGAAAGAGAAATACCACATGTTCTCACTCATAAGTGAGAGCAAAGAAAGAAAGAAAGAGAAAGAGAAAAGAAGGAAGGAAGAAAGGTAGGAAGGAGGAAAGAAAGAATGATAATAAATTGAAGTTTCAGAAGGAGAGAGCTTAACTGTGGTTTCTAGAGATGAGAAAGGGGAAGGGGAAGGGGTGATGGTGACAGGTTGGTTAATGTACACAATACATCTAGATAGGAACAGTAAGTTCTATTGGTACACAGTCAAGCCAGGTGTCTACAATTAACAATTATTTACTGCATGTTATCAAATGGCTAGAAAAGTGGAGATTCAAGGTCCTCATCACAAAGAAATGATTAAGGTTTATGTAATGATGAATATCCTAATTACCCTGATGTGATCATCACACATTATATACATGTATTTATGTTTGATTCTGCACCCACAAATATTTATAATCAACATGTTTCAATAAAAATAATAAATAAACAAAAAAAAGTGGTTCGTGGATACTTTAAGTGGAAGCTTCACATATCATACTACTCCCAAGTGACCAGTACAACAGAACGAAGTGGGATGTTGAAGATCCAGATGAAGCAGACATTTCATTGTGAAGGCATCTTGCCAGGTAGAACTTCCATCTTTAGTCAGAAATCTTTATATGGCTCAGTTTTTTTCTCAGAACAGGATTCTAAATCTAATTATGAAAATGATTTAAAATAAAGGAAATTCTAGCATAAATTTTACTGCAATGATTAAAAAGGTAATAATTTTTAAATATCTTTTTAAAAAGATTTTACACCCAATATCTTCAAGGGCTTTTGGTTGTACATTTCAACATTCCTAAAGACTGACAATTGCAGTAATTTCCTGCTTCTCTTAGATGGCCAAGCACAGACCCCTCAAACTCTCACCACAGCACCAAATAAAGTGAAAAATGTATAATACACATATAGGATTAAGAACTTGAGAGAAGAATAAAATTATCTGGTAAAATAACAGTAAAGAGGCAGGAGGATTTGCTTAGACCTTGGAGAATCTTCTTGCAATATTTGTTTCTATCAATGAAAAATTAGTTTTTTCAGGACTCTCTGGCCCTTAAAATCATAAGAACAGATATATAAACCAAGTCTCATTTTGGTTGTGAGTTATAGAAACTCACACTAAAAGAAGACAAAAGAGGGCCGGCCCGGTGGCGCACTGGAGAAGTGCGCCGCTTGGGAAGTGCGGCCGCACTCCCGCCGAGGGTTCGGATCCCATATGGAGACCAGTATGGATACCAGTTCCCGCTCACTGGCTGAGCGCGGTGCGGGCACAACACTGAGGGTTGCGATCACGTTGCCAGTCAGTAAAAAAAAAGACAAAAAGGAAACAAAAGAAAAAGAAAAGATTCATGTGACTAGAATACAGTAGACTGACCTTCTGGCACAATTAGGTCTAGGGCCCTCAAAATATTTAGCCTTAGTTTCTTTGTGTATCTTCTTTTCTGCTTTTCTCTGGTTCTGTTTTTCTCTGTATTGGCTTTAACTTCAGGTAAGGTCAATATTCATGGAAATCCGGATAGTCACCGGCAGCCTGATTCTCTTCCACCAATTTAGTCATATAGGAGATGCTCTTGGTGTCCTGCCAGCTTCCTGTTGGCATTCATTCTTCCCACACATGCCAGAGACTTCTTATCACATGCAACTGTGAACTCCCTGGCTGGGGACTTCCTGTGGCTAAAGGAATGAGAGAAGGTTGGAAGTATGGAAAAGCTAACGCTCCAGAGCAGCCCTCAATTTTGAGGTGTGTTCTACACCGTTCTCCAGAGGGTCGCATTGGAATTGAGCTCCAGATTCCCAGAGCAATAACCTCATCATCAGCACCATATCAATTTGGAAAGGGTCCTTCCCTCCCCAATGCAGATTTATGGACAGGAAGATCTGCATCAAAAGATGTGCATGCACCTCACATCCAGTGTGTCATGACTCCCTTTCCTTCCCTGACTTCCCCATTCCTCAGTCAGAGCTTCTTTGGATCAACTCTCAATTAACTATTTTCCTCCAAATCTTCATCTCAGAGTCCGCTCCTGTGGGATTCCAACTTAACACAAGCAGCTCCCAAAGAAAGATATTTTGTTTCCTCCACTTACTAGAGAAAGCTGCTAAGTCTAGGGCTTTGTGAAGGCTGATTACAAGTCACATGCTCTCCCTTTTTCTAAGGAAAGAACAATACGTGTCTTCCTCACATGAATAAATACATCTACTATATAAGGAGTAATATGTGTGGGATAGGCAAAATACCGCATTGCCATTAGAGCTTGGGATAGCTCATAAGTGGCATCCAATGGACATCAACCAAATTATTATTTAACTCCCCAGGTCCTCTACAATTGTTTTGAGTAGCATTCTGAGTCTGAATACTCCAGTATCAATTGTAACATATGTTTAGACTATTAATTTGATGCATGTATCCTAATATTTAATTAATTCCTTTTTGGAAGTTTCACAAAACACAAAATTAGGACAGTGTAGTATGGGTTTACAGACTATGGGAAACAAAGTGTTCTAATATTGGTTGTAGGAGAGAAATGTGTGAGACCCTGATAAAAATGAGAAGCAATGAAAAGAATACTGATAAATTGGATATATGGATTCCGGTAGATTTGAGGACAAGCTGTAGCTAATGAAGTTTTTTATATTGGGTCCATGAAAAAGCATTACAAGTATTCAATGCATATTGTGGCCCTCAATGCAAACATAGTAGAAAACTTTTCTTTTTATTTCCTTTTCCTTTTGTTTAGAAGTCTTAATCAAACCTCTAGTATAACTCTAAAATCTGAGGTTTTATCGCTATTGGAAAGTCACTTAACCGTGGTGGAAGATCCTTCCATGGGGTTCATTCTGGAGTCAGACACAGGAGTAGAAGGGCAAGGGTACCAGGATAACTCCCACACTGAATGTTTTACTTGCTGACTGGAGGGGTGAAAGTGGAAGGGAACTTTTCTAAGACATGTGTATATTGGAAATAATAAGCTATGCGGCATGGAAATCAAAACCAGGAGCAGAAAATGGCCATAAAAAAACAATAAACACTTTGCAGTGAGAAGCCACTGGTCATTGGATACCACAGGGAGAAGTTAAAATCATCTAATTTATCCTTAATATCCACCCATTGGAATAGATATTTTACTTAAGTACAGTTTGCAGAAAAGGAAACTGAAGCTTAAGGCTTAATATGACTTCACCCTGCTGGTATGTGTCCGACCTGACCCTTGAACTCACGTCTCGATGATTCCAAAATTTATGTTATCACCATTACCTCTCTCTGTAGCAATTCTAATCGTGAGTGTTAGAAAACTCTTCCAGACTCCATTTTATCAGAGCCTGAAGTGCTACAACTCTTAGCGATGCTGTATATATTTGAATCATTTATATTTTTAAAAATGATTAGTGTGACATCAGGGGACATAGTAGACTAGCCAATATATTTCTTCATTTTCATTCAACCACAGCTAACTGGAAGAATTATCTGCTTGAATCCAATAGCATTTATTCAATGCGCTGACTGGACCAGCTTCTGAACTGGTCTCCCTACTTTTCTCTTACACCTCTATGGCTTCTTACCGCAGATCAGCCAGAATAATCAATTAAATGTAAGTCAGGTCATGTCGGTTCGTTGCCTAAAACCTACAAGGGCTTCCTACTATGCACAAAATATAGTTGAAAGGTTTCTCTGTAGTCTAAAGGGCTCTGAATTCATGTCGTATTTCACCTGCTCCCCCACACTCAGTATCACCTGCTCCCCCACATTCATTCAGCCAGACAAGCCCTTCTGGTGTTTTCTCGAATGCTGGAGGCATTCTTGGTCTTAGGGACTTGTGCTTACTTATAATTCACTCTCCCCCATATATACACACATCTTGAACTTTCTCTTTAGTCAAGTCTCAACTCAAACGTGGCCTTCTCTGAATGCGTTCCCTGACTATCCTATACATGGGATGAAATAACACGAATACTCTATCAATGCCACTCTCTTCACCATCTACCTCTTAGCCCGTGTGGTTTCCCCTTTACTGCATAGCATGCATTATGTGATTATTTACTTACTTATGTACTTATGATCTTTATGTTTTATATTCTACTCAGACTGAGAAAAAAAGGAACTCGATTTGTTTCCTTCACTGCAATATTCCAAGAGCAGAGAACAATTCCTGACATATTGTATGAATTTAATTTTAAAAATAGTGAATGATGAATGAATGGATCAATGAAGAGACATGCATAAATGATTATTATGTTAAAGATGCTGTTTTAAGCATTATGAAATAAGTTTGTTTTTATACACATATTTTCCAAAGACCTTTCTCAACCTTCTTTCCCATATGAAACAAATTCTTTTTTTTCATATTTAAATCATCTTTATTTACAAAATACTATCCTGAGAATTATACTTCTATTAAGCTTCAATTAGAGCAAAAAAAGGAGTTACTTAAACTGAAAATGAAAGATAAGTCAAAACTATTCATGAAGAGAGACCAAAAATATCATCAGGTTTCTTGCTGTGGTTCTGGACTTCAGGAGCAGGCTCACTTGAGGGCGGAATCAACCCTAAAGGGAACTCACCCCTACTTTCAGAATGTGGGGGTGGAGGTTCAAATCCAGCTCTTAGAGGAACATAAGGAGGAAAGCCCCTCAGTGAATAGACATTTCTGGCTGCAAATGGAGGTGGTGGCTGGACAGGGAAAACCCTTTGAGGGCGGAATCGACCCTGAAGGGAACTCACCCCTACTTTCAGAATGTAGGGGTGGAGGTTCAAATCCAGCTCTTAGAGGAAGATAAGGAGGAAAGCCCCTCAGTGAATAGACATTTCTGGCTGCAAATGGAGGTGGTGGCTGAACAGGGAAAACCCTTGGTAGAAAATAATTGCGGGGAGCTCCATACATGCTTCCTGCAGGAGGTGGAGGAAAAGGAGGTTCTCTTCTCATGAATGGACCCCTCATATCCACTGGAAACACTGGACCTCTGATTGCAGGAAAAGGTGGAGGAACAAAGCCAGGGCCAGGTGCTTCACTTTCAGCAGGCACAGATGAATTAGGCACATTTACATTACCAAGGTCGTCTTTGGTATCATTTCTACTGGATTCCGTTTGTGAAGACTTCGGCTCATCTACTTTATCCAAAGAAGGCATACTACAACTTCTAAGTGCTGCTGGTCCAGACGGTCTACCGGGAGTAGAATAAAATCTGTCTTGCCTTTGTGGAAGAAGAGCTGGATCAGAACATGGTTGGCCTGGTGGAGAGATCATCATCCTCAAGTGCTGTTCCCATGGAGGTGACAGGAATCCAGAAGGTGCTCCCTGAGAATCAGGTAACCTATCACAGCCAGATTCTCCTCTTTCATTGGTCATCTGATGGTCCAGAGTATTCTCTGGGCCTCTTGAGCCTCTTCCTCCTCCTCGTCCTGGAGTCAAAGGTGAGAGTCTGAGTGGAGGGAGAAACGCTCTCGTTTCGGATGAAGGTCGACCCAGTGGTGAGGGACCATATGGGGAATGCTCTCCGCCAAATGCTGTATTTGGAACATCAAGTGCATAAGGATCTTTTTTGAAAAGTTCAAATTTAAACTCTTTTTCAGCTAATTTTTGCCTCTTGGAAACATTTACTTTCCTTAAATACCTGAGGTGTCTTTCAGCAGTCTCAGCTGCCACCCAATTATCATGCGCTTTTTTCTCATAGGAAGTCATCTGCCCTTGGTAAAAACGAATGCTTCTCTCCAATTCTTCTTCCACAACTTTGGCTCGCCTTCTATAGGTCTCCAGTTCTTCAGCTGCATGGCTGATCTTGTCTTCCACTTTGGAAAGTTTCTCCTCCTTCTCTAACAGGTCTTTTTCCTCTACTATTAATTTCCTGTGGAGTTTCACTCCATTTTCTTGATACAGTTCAGTCATTACTTTAAGTTTCTGCTGAAGCTTCTGATTTTCACTTTCCAAATGTGTGTTTTCTGATTGTAAAGATGCTTGTTCAGTCTGGAGATTTGTAATACACTCTATAAGCTCTTCCTTTGTTTCATCTACTTCAGACAACTGAGTGTAAATTTGGTTTCTTTCTTCTTCTAGAGTTTTTAAAGAAGCCTTGAACTGAGCAGCGTGACTCAGTTTCTTCAAAGCTCCTTTTGGCTGATCATCTAAGTGAGCACCATTTGGGATTCACTCTTCACCTCCAATTCCAAGTCATCATCCGTCATGTCTTGTCCAAGCACAGCAGCCCAGTCTCTCATCTTGAGCAAGCGTTCAGTCAGAGACTTGATGTGATTGTCTTTCTCACTTAGAACTTGTTCTGCCTGTACTTTGGAGCCTTCAGATGTTATTTTCTGTTTATTAAGTTCACTCATTTGTTCTTTCAATAATTCCGCTTCTTGTGAAAGCTGTTTCTGGCTTTCCTGAAGTTGGGAATTTTCATTCAACGTATCTTTTATTGCCACCTTCAGACGTTCTTCATTCATTTGAAATATTTTGCAGATTAGTTTGGCTTCAGCTACTTGTGACTTGATGGATTTGGATTCATCTTCTAGGGACTGTATCCTTTTTGAAATATGTGCCATCAATTCATCTTGCTCTGAATGTTTAGGTTTCTGTTCTTTTAATTCTCTTGCTAGAAAGACGATTTCATCCTCAAGTTTAGATTTGGACCTGTTCACCTTTTCATAGGTTGCCTCCAAACTTTGTGATTCTGTTGACTCCTTCTCAAAGCTGGCATCCTTCAAAGCTGACTCTAAGCCTTCATACTAATCTTGAACAAAGCTCAATTTTTCAAGTAGTTTACATTTTTCTTCAATTAGTCCAGAAAGCTCTTCAGCAAGCTTTTTCTCTCTTCCTACATAAAGCCAGCTTCTAACCAATGGAACACTTCTCCACAAAAACAAGAGAAGAAAAAACCCAGTAAGAGCCGCACATATCACCAATTCCCACGGAAAAGCAGGGCCCGGTCTCAGATCTTCAGGCGCTGCTGCCAACGTCCTGCACAGCTTTCCCAGGACCAGCCCCAAGTATGGCTGAGGGGCAGCCCTGGGCACCTCCATGGCGGCGAGGTTGCTCTGGCTGTGGCCGCGATAGCCACGGCCTGGCCGGGCCACAACCAGCAGCAGAGACAGCTCTGCGTTCTGGCGGGATCGCGAACCGGCCCCGGCGACAGCAGCAGACCACGGCGCAGCCGGCCCTGCGGGCAGCGGAGGAGCACTGGCGCCCACCGGACTCAGGCGTCCCCCACGCGCACCCTGGTAACTAGGGCCCTTTGTGACGTTTCGCTTATGTCACGCGGGCTCGAGCCCGCCCCGCAGGAGCCTTTGACAGATGCTGTCCTCGCCACCCCCCACCTCCGCTCGGTAGCTGTAATCTGTCTTTTTATTTTTTTTAATTTATTTTTTATTTTTTATTTTATTTTGTCAATATACAATGTGGTTAATTACTGTGGCCCATCACCGAAAGCTCTCTCCCTCCCCCCTCTCCCCCTCCCACCCAACAATGTCCTTTCTGATCGCTTGGGGTATCAATTTCAATGCATTGTAATTGTTATGTCTTCTTCCCCCAAGTCAGGCACCGAAAGAGAAATATCACGTTCTCACTTATTGGAGGGAGGTAAAAATAAATACATAGATACACACACACACACATACACACACACACACACACACACACACACACACACACACACACAAAACCGGGGAGGGGGATGAAAAAAAATCTTCTATAAACACTGTGCCACCACACTGCTATAAATGGGGTAAGAATAACCCTGAGGGGCCGACCCCACGGCTCACTTGGGAGAGTGCGGCTCTGGGAGCGCTGCGGGGCTCCCGCCCTGGGTTCGGATCCTATATAGGGATGGCCTGTTGAGCACGGTGCAATCGACACCAAGCCACTGGTTGCAATCACCTTACCGGTCACGAGAAAGAGATAAAAACAAACAAACAAACAAAAAGAATAACCCTGAGAAGAAGAAACCCTCCCAGATAGAGACGCTCCAGGGGCAGCGCAGCTTGAGTAAATTATATATATACATATATTTTTTGTTTGTTTCCCTGTTTGTTTGTTTTTTTCTTTGTTGTTGTTGTTGATGTTGTGACAAGTAAGGGGATCGTAACCCTTGGCTTGGTGTCGCCCGCAGCGCTCTCAGCCTGTGAGCACACCGGCCATCCCTATATAGGATTCGAACCCACAGCGGGAGTAAAGCTGCTTCTCCCAGCGCCGCACTCTCCCGAGTGAGCCATGGGCCGGTCCTATATATATATATGTTTTATCAAATACCTGCTTCTTTCTGACCTTTAGAGGCCAAGCACGTTTAGAAATCTACTCTAAGTTAATTCCATTTTATATTCTGAGGGCAGCCCTTTTTATATATAGCATGACTTAAAATATTAAATTTGCAGTATCAGTTTTAACTCTGGCTCCTATCTCATCTTCATATCCCACTGAATCACCTGCAGGTCTGGAGTGTAGCCTTTACCTCACTCTTCCTGTTGGCATTTGCACTCCTCATCCTCTGCTCTTATGTCTGTTTCACCCACTGGACCTCTGGATGTGCCCCTAATCTTTGCTGTTGGAACCTCTGCTTGCTTGCCCAGCCCTGTGATTTTGCATGGTATCCAATTGCCATTCTGTCCTGTCATTCTGCCTTTCTAGTTGTAACATTTCCTTAGCTCCAAAATTTTTGTCCTTTTTTATTTTATTTTTTGTGTGTGTGACCTGTAAGGGGATCACAACCCTTGGCTTGGTGTCGCCCCCACTGAGCTCAGCCAGTGAGCGCACTGGCCATCCCTATATAGGATCCGAACCCGCAGCGGGAGTGCTGCTGTGCTCCCAGTGCCGCACTCTCCCGAGTGAGCTATGGGTCGGCCCTAGCTCCAAAATTTTGAAAGATGTTTTAATTTAACAAACAAAAATTATCATGAACAAAGATACTGAGTAAAGGGAGAAATCACTAAGTATATTTTCATGTTGTTACATATATAGAAAGTAGGAAGACTAATTAATTAATCCAAGTACATGCTATTTCTTTATAGAATAGCTTTGCAAACAGAAGCTCATCGTATAACTTCGTATAATGTATGCTATACGAAGTTATTACGCTTTTCTGAATATCAGAAAAATCTACCATAGGTTACTACAATAGTCTTCTATTAATTTTAAATGAGACAATAGTGAAACACTCTTTCTACATTGTCAAGTGATTTACTATGTAAACTACTACTTGGTTATAGGACATAATGCAAAGTACTCACGAATTTTAAAGTGGCGATGTTGAGTTGTTGATTTTTGTATATAAAGTATTGTTATTGCTATGCCACATGGGTCTATAAATAAGAGCTATGGGACTGGCCAGTACGTCACTTGGGAGAGCATGGTGCTGATAACACCAAGGCCAGGATTCAGATCCCTGTACTGTCCAGCTAACATATAAATAAATAAATAAATAAATAATAAGTGGTATGAATAAAAACAACATATTTTCTCATGATACATCATAAGGAACATCCAAAGATGATCATGAAAAGAACAGATATTTCACACAGGAAAAACTGGTTGAGATTAAACTCTATTTTTTTAAAAATTTGATTTTATTTAAATTGTGATACTTGAGGTTTGCCATATCATAATACCAAGGAAAATTAATCAGTGCTTTAAAATATAGAACATCTGTGCCTTTAATTTATAATTTTGTTATTTTATGTCAAATGTGAACAATTTTTCCTTTGAGCTATACAAGATAATTCAAATTAATTAACATAATTTCCCCAGGAAAAAACAACATTACAATTAACTCATTACATAAAACCTACCCCATCATTCTTAAAATGGGGCACCATGGCATGTCTTCCTTCACACAATTAACTCATTACATAAAACCTACCCCATCATTCTTAAAATGGGGCACCATGGCATGTCTTCCTTCACCCATGACTGTCTGGGAGGGTCAAATTGGGATGTCTATGTGGTCAGAAAAATAATTAGTAGAGTCCCTTGAGTTTGTTTAGCTATTCAATCTTCTTCTCTGCCTGTTCTGCATTCTCCTTTTCTATTGCTATCATTCATTATCTTGAGTTGGCTGAAATACATGCTTTTTTGTGTTATATGAAAATCTCCTCCCATTCCATTGTTGAAAAATCCCCTTTGAGTTCCCAAATTCATACACACATATGAGATATGTGTGTATATATGTGTATATAGTATACATGCATATATATTTTTTCTTTTCTCCAGAGCAATTTTAAACACTTTACTGTGATTTAAATAATTTAGGAAATTAACTTTTGTCTGAGATGACGGGATAAATGAAAACGTAGCATATATAACAATGGAATACTATTCAACTATAAATAGAATGAAATTCTGCTATTCACAGCAGCATGAAGAAATTATGTTAAGTGAAATAAGCGAGCCACAGAAAGAGAAATACCACATGTTCTCACTCATAAGTGAGAGCAAAGAAAGAAAGAAAGAGAAAGAGAGAGTAAAGAAGGAAGGAAGAAAGGTTGGAAGGAGGAAAGAAAGAATGATAATAAATCGAACTTTCAGAAGGAGAGAGCTTAACTGTGGGAAAGGGGCGGGGGTGTTGGTGACAGGTTGGTTAATGTACACAAAACAGCTAGACAGGAACAGTAAGTTCTATTGGTACACAGTCGAACCTGGTGCCTACAATTAACAATAATTTACTGCATGTTATCAAATGGCTTGAAAAGAGGAGATTCAATGTCCTCATCACAAAGAAATGATTAAGGTTTATGTAATGATGAATATCCTAATTCCCCTGATTTGATCATCACACATTATATACATGTATTTATATTTGATTCTGCACCCCACAAATATTTATAATCAACATGTTCCAATAAAAATAATAAATAAACAAAAAAAAAGTGATTCGTGGATACTTTAAGCGGAAGCTTCACATATCATACTACTCCCAAGTGACCAGTATTACAGAACAAAGTGGGATGTTGAAGATCCAGATGAAGCAGACATTTCATTGTGAAGGCATCTTGCCAGGTAGAACTTCCATCTTTAGTTAGAAATCTTTAAATGGCTCAGTTTTTTTCTCGGAACAGGATTCTAAATCTAATTATGAAAATGATTTAAAATAAAGGAAATTCTAGCATAAATTTTACTGCAATGATTAAAAAGGTAATAATTTTTAAATATCTTCTTAAAAAGATTTTACACCAAATATCTTCAAGGGCTTTTAGTTGTACATTTCCACATTCTTTTTTTTCCTTTTTGTCTTTTTTACTGACCGGTAACGGGATCGCAACCCTCGGTGTTGCGCCCACACCGCACTCAGCCAGTGAGGGGGAACCAGTCTCCACATGGGATCCGAACACTCGGCGGGAGCGCCACCACACTCCCAACCGGTGCACTTCTCCAGTGCGCCACCGGGCCGGCCCCATTTCCACATTCTTAAAGATTGACAATTGCAGTAATTTCCTGCTTCTCTTAGATGGCCAAGCACAGACCCCTCAAACTCTCACCACAGCAGCAAATAACGTGGTAAATGTATAACACACATATAGGATTAAGAACTTGAGAGAAGAATAAAATTATCTGGTAAAATAACAATAAAGAGGCAGGAGGATTTGCTTAGACCTTGGAGAATCTTCTTGCAATATTTGTTTCTTTCAATGAAAAATTATTTTTTCAGGACTCTCTGGCCCTTAAAATCATAAGAACAGATATATAAAGCAAGTCTCATTTTGGTTGTGAGTTATAGAAACTCACACTAAAAGACGACAAAAGAAAAAGAAAAGAATATACTGATTCATGTGACTAGAATACTGTAGACTGACCTCTGGGCACAATTAGGTCTAGGGCCCCCAAAATATTTAGCCTTAGTTTCTTTGTGTATCTTCTTTTCTGCTTTTCTCTGGTTCTGTTTTTCTCTGTATTGGCTTTAACTTCAGGTAAGGTCAATATTCATGGAAATCCGGATAGTCACCGGCAGCCTGATTCTCTTCCACCAATTTAGTCATATAGGAGATGCTCTTGGTGTCCTGCCAGCTTCCTGTTGGCATTCATTGTTCCCACACATGCCAGAGGCTTCTTATCACATGCAACTGCAAAACCCCTGGCCGGGGACTTCCTTTGGCTGCAGGAATGAGGGAAGATTGGAAGTGTGGAAAAGTTAACGCTCTGGAGCAGCCCTGAATTTTGAGGTATGTCCTACACCGTTCTCCAGAGGGTCGCATTGGAATTGAGCTCCAGATTCCCAGAGCAATAACCTCATCATCAGCACCATATCAATTTGGAAAGGGTCCTTCCCTCCCCAATGCAGATTTATGGACAGGAAGTTCTGCATCAAAAGATGTGCATGCACCTCACATCCAGTGTGTCATGACTCCCTTTCCTTCCCTGACTTCCCCATTCCTCAGTCAGAGCTTCTTTGGATCAACTCTCAATTAACTATTTTCCTCCAAATCTTCATCTCAGAGTCCGCTCCTGTGGGATTCCAACTTAACACAAGCAGCTCCCAAAGAAAGATATTTTGTTTCCTCCACTTACTAGAGAAAGCTGCTAAGTCTAGGGCTTTGTGAAGGCTGATTACAAGTCACATGCTCTCCCTTTTTCTAAGGAAAGAACAATACGTGTCTTCCTCACATGAATAAATACATCTACTATATAAGGAGTAATATGTGTGGGATAGGCAAAATACCGCATTGCCATTAGAGCTTGGGATAGCTCATAAGTGGCATCCAATGGACATCAACCAAATTATTATTTAACTCCCCAGGTCCTCTACAATTGTTTTGAGTAGCATTCTGAGTCTGAATACTCCAGTATCAATTGTAACATATGTTTAGACTATTAATTTGATGCATGTATCCTAATATTTAATTAATTCCTTTTTGGAAGTTTCACAAAACACAAAATTAGGACAGTGTAGTATGGGTTTACAGACTATGGGAAACAAAGTGTTCTAATATTGGTTGTAGGAGAGAAATGTGTGAGACCCTGATAAAAATGAGAAGCAATGAAAAGAATACTGATAAATTGGATATATGGATTCCGGTAGATTTGAGGACAAGCTGTAGCTAATGAAGTTTTTTATATTGGGTCCAGGAAAAAGCATTACAAGTATTCAATGCATATTGTGGCCCTCAATGCAAACATAGTAGGAAACTTCTCTTTTTATTTCCTTTTCCTTTTTTTTTTTCTTTTTAAGAAGTCTTAATCAAACCTCTAGTATAACTCTAAAATCTGAGGTTTTATCTCTATTGGAAAGCCACTTAACCCTGGTGGAAGACCCTTCCACGGGGTTCATTCTGGACTCAGACACAGGAGTAGAAGGGCAAGGGTACGAGGATCACTCCCACACTGAATGTTTTACTTGCTGACTGGAGGGGTGAAAGTGGAGGGGAACTTTTCTAAGACATGTGTGTTTTAGAAATAATGAGCTATACAGCATGGAAATCAAACCCAGGAGCAGAAAATGGCCATAAAAAAACAATAAACACTATGACCCAAAATAGAAAATTCATCCTTGATAATATCAATACATTTGCAAGCGAATGAAGCAGTGAGAAGCCACTGGTCATTGGATACCAATGGGAGAAGCTGAGTAAATTCAAGTTCACCTCTAAAAGCTTAGGAACTGTTTTGTTAAAGAGTTTATGGGAAAGTATAGGCAATTTATGCTCAGCATTAGAATAAAGAATCTGCTTTCACCAAGGCTGATCTATTAGCAGGAAGTTCCGCATCAAAAGACATACACGTGCCTCACACCTAGTGTGTCATGGCTTCTCAGGTATAAGCTTTGAAACAGGTACATATTCAGCAGAGTTAAAGAGGTATTATTACCTCACTTGTAATTAAAAAGGAAACAACATAAACAAAAACCCCTGAGTGTTCGGAGAAAACATATATTCCATTTGGGTATCACAGGGTACTGAGCACACTTCTGGCTGAATAGTATTAAAAGGGAAAGTACAAAATAATCCTAGAATAATGAAAAAAAATGGAAAGTATGCAAAAGATATATGTTAGGTTTCCTTGTCCTACTTCACTTTCTCTTGATTCATAAGTAACATTTTCATGGCCCTACATACACCACTGCTGTTCTGATTTCTGCAACGTTTCATGCTTTGTTGTCATTTAAGGGTTAGAGAATCTGTTTATGTTCAGCCTCACAGTCCTTGGCAAGGAAAACATCAAAATCTGAAAATGTTAAATACTTGAAGAAGGATTAACAACACTCTTCTTACTGAATTAAAACAAAAGAAAACAAAAATATTAAAAACCTAAAAGACAAATGTTTACTCTGTCACAGACAAGCAGGAAGAGGATCAGATAGAATCCTGGGACCAATGTGATCATAAAATAGTTCTGGGGAATTTCAGATTCCTTGGTGACTTTCCAAATATTCGCTGGATTATTCCTTGAGTGGACATGAAGGCTACTGGAAAAAATGAGAGCAACAAGCCAAAGAATGAGAAAAAATAAAAGAATGATAGAGAATGTCAGCTGTCTAGAGAAGCACTCTCATTTTCACTCCCCTGAAAAGGCTGAGAAAAGCACAGCCATCATGTTCTGTGGAGATGATCAAAAGTGCTCTGGAAAGAAAGTGCCCAAGGTCTGACCTTGGGCACATAATATCACTTGGCTGATCCTCATCTATAAAATCAGAGAGTTGGAAAAAGAGGTCTTCAAAGTTCCCTTCAACTTTAATATTCTTTTACTCTGTGACCTTCCATAAACAGAATTCCAATTTTTTTTAGAGGCTACAGGGAATTTAAAACAAAGTGAACATATTCCAGAAGCTATTCAGTTACATGAATCATTTGCTGTAAGCCATTTGGGAAAATGTACTTGATATTCTGTGCCTTCTGAAGAAATAAACAGTACCTTGGCTTTGCTTTAGGGTGGTTTTCAAGGGAAATAGATGTGGATGCGGTCAAACATGACATCACTTTGCTATGTAATTCCTCCTCCCCTCGCCTCCAACATTGCTGGACTTTTTAAACAGCTAGAAAGGGAAAGGGCACCATTCTGATGATATTAGAGGTAGTAAGAAAACTGAGACTCATAATTGCAAGGTTTTGTTCAAACTTTGGCATGGCATCGAAATGCAGCCTGAAATAATATAATAGTCTCTTTATATCAACTGTTTTCACAAGCAAAATTTGTGGTTTAGTTCATATGAACTTCTATCTTTCGCAGACATATAAAGGAGATCAGAAAGACAGTTAGTGAAAGGCCTTGAGCTGCTCCAAGGAAGCGGTGCATGAGCATAACGCTGTTTTTAATCATCATTATGGTGCTACTTATTTTTGCTGGGTGACTCCATTTGACTCATAAACTTAATATTCCATCAGTAAAAACAAATGTACTTTCTCTTTGGAATAGCATTTTATGTCTTCTTAGGGAAGGCAAGATTGCCTATTGGATATTTCAGAAGGTACATTTTCATCTGATTTCTCATTTTTTCAAACTGAGGAAGCTGTTTAAAATTCTGTTTCCTGATTTTATTTTTGACATTCCAACTTCATTTCAATTAAATCTTATTAAGCAGCACCAAGCATTACCTTTATCTGCAGATTTCAGACAAGAACCAGAAAAGGGTAAAAGAAAAATGATCAGTAAAGATGTGTATCATGTTCAAATATAAACTCTGTGGACATATTGTCACTTAATACATATCAAAACCCCCAAGACGACTTCTTTTTTTTTTTTTTTTTGTCTTTTGTCTTTTTTCCGTGTCCGGCAACGGATCGCAACCCTCAGTGTTGCCCCCGTACCGGACCGGGGACCGGCAACGGGATCGCAAGCCTCGGTGTTGCTCCCGCGCCTCGCTCAGCCAGTGAGCGGGAACCGGTCTGTATGTGGGATCCGAACCCTCGGACGGGAGCGCCGCCGCGCTTCCCAAGCGGCGCACTATCCAGTGCGCCGCCGGGCCGGCCCTCCAAGATGACTTCTTCACAACTAAATTATGCAACTAACTTTTTTGTCTTACAGAAAATTTCGAGAAAATTCTTATAAATTTTATTTTATACCCAAAACATTGGATTGATTCTCACATTTTGTGTTTCTGTGTGTGAAGTCAGTTGGCAGTAACAATAGCAGCAGTTTCTTATCTGCCAGACGTTATTTTAATAGGCGGCTTCCTATCATGATTTTCCAGGCAGTTGTATTAACTAATTTAATGTTTACAAAAAACTCTTGATTCAAGTAGTATTGTTATTTTTGTTTAAGTTTTTAGAAAACTAAGTCACAGAAAGGTTGAGGAATAATTTGTTTGAGTCTTATAGCAACTAAAGGCACAATAGGGAATTGAATGCAGGTAGTCTAGCTCCAGAGTCCGCACATTTACCACAATTTTGTAAACGGCCTTTCTCCTACGTTATTTCACTGATGTTGTGAGGCTGTGTTATTGTATATAAATAGTAATTTTATCCCCATCGTCATGTACTATGATATGTTCATGTACGGTGTCAAATAACTCTGAATCACAGTAGGGAATTGGAACACAGCACTGGGATAAGATGTGGAAGACACAGGCTCAGCTTTGGTACCTCTCTTGACTTAATGTTCAACTTAATATTTAATCTCCTTGGGCTACAATTCCTCCTTGGCAAAATAAAAACTTTTGGGATACAGGATCAATAAAGCATTTTTCAAATAATTAAGTGCAGATTCTATAATTATAAAGTGCTTAGTTTGCCTAAAAATAACTCATGTAAACATATCCAATTTGATGGGCAAAGAAACTTCATTCCCATAAACATATAGAAGGAAATGTACATTGTATTTTCCATTGACTTAGTTTGGAATTTTGGTGAGGTAAGGACCAAGTTGCTTCTACAGAAAACAAAGTAAAACAAAAAATTAGAATAGCAGTCATAAGAGGACATACAGAAGCCATAAGAAAAGCTCAATGGGTCACATGTATACCCTTCAAGTTCAATACACTTTGAAAAAAAGGAAAGTCCCTTCGGTAGGAAAAATAGAAAATACCACAGCAGGATATCATAAATTAACAAACTCTGCTCTAGCTATAATTTAATGAAGAAAAGAAAACGGGCATATTTTCTGACTTGTGAGAGCTAAGCTGATTTGGGAGAGACACATAAGTATTATGTTGAATTAATCAATAGGCTTGGATGCATCGCATGCTTCAATCTCTGAGTGGTTAGGCGTGCCATAGCAGAGGGTGAAAATTCCTAGACACTGGGATATTCTGGCCCATCAGGGTTGGAAGAATAAACACCAACTCCCAAGTAGCAACACAATGCAGGAATTATTGAATATTAGAGACATTATAAATATTCAAGTTTTATATTTTTCTATACATTTTTTTTGTAAATGAGAGCAAACAAAAATGTGTAGAGGAATTGGATGACAAAAGAAAGCATGTTTGCTGCAGTAACATTTTTGCAGAGATAGAATCAGACTCTCTATGTTTGTGTAATGGACTTCCCGTGATAATGATCAACAGAGCTAAGCAGCATCTTCCTGGAATTCACTGTGCTCTGGCATATCTTCTGTGATCAATTAAATCCATATCATCTCATATGTAAGGAAAAGAGAAAGGCTAATAGAGTCCCCAGACATACATGGGACATTAGACTTTAGTTTACATAAATTATATTAATAAAGTTTATTAAGGCATCCAAGTTTTTCCGGTGACACCATTGCACCTGTAGGAAAGAGAACTGGGATGTACAGTATTCAAAAAAAAAAAAAAAGGTCTGAATATTATGATTTTCTGCAGAGTATTATTGACAAATGACACATTTAGAAATCAAATCTTACCTTCCTGTAAATCCCACATCTCAAAACAGTTTCATAGGCTTTATTGACTAGGAAACAACTAAGTAAAATAGATAATAGTATCCCGATTTTTTCAGAAGAGGAACTAAAGATCAAATCAACTACAAATTGTACAATGTCATTTAACTTTACAGTAGAGATAATAATTTAACCATAGTATTTTGTTTAAAAATTTAAATATTTTCCTATTCCATCATGATGGTTAATAGCAATCAATGGATTATTTAGAACTCCCTGATGATATAAAAATATTTTGAGGAGCAGGTTCATTAAATTAACTCATTAGAAAATAGTATCTGCAGATATGGCGATAAAAAAATTCTTTAAAATGTATACAAAGGTTTATTTAAAATATAAAAACATCTGGCTCACAAATTTAGTCTTAGCTAGACATTCTACAGACTAAATGTCTGTTATCAACGTGCTTCACTTTTCAACCAGATGTGTTGTGATATACTACAAGTGTATTGTTAGCTCTACAAAGATATTTTACCACTGTATTGTGGCTTTTGTTGAAATAGATTCTGTTGCTAGAAAAAACTTCCAGACTTGTTAAAAAAATGATTCATTTTAATTGATGATATCTTTATTTCTTCCTTGCTGTAGGCCATATGTTACAACAAAAAGAATTTTGGTTTGAGACAAAAAGATCTGGAACTGAATTTCTATTCATCTACGACCATCTGTATGATATGAATCAAGCTTCCATAATGGACATCTCTATTGGTCAAACAACAATTTCATAGCCTTTCTTCATCCCTACCTATTGCCAGATTTCTCTGAACTCTGCCTGCTTGCCAAGATCTCCTCTCATCTTCTTTGATTGATTCATCACCAATTTTATCCTCTGGACCTGTGGGTGTATATAATCCTGAGTTATGGCCATTCCCAGCCAGACTGATGCCAACTAAGCGTAAAGCGACAATGCTGCAGGGTTAGAAATTCTGGACCATGATCATCAGTCTTGGTACCTTGAGTATGTGAATACCCTCTGCCAAACTTGGTCATCATACGTCTTCCAGGTCCCCATTCTGAATCCTCTCTTCCTTCTACCTCTTCCTCTCAGTGAACATGGCCAACACACTAACGTTTCATCAGGGCTCTTGGCTCTCAGTTTTGGCATCTCCTATGCTGCTCTTTTTCATCAAGAGCAGGCAATGGCTTGAAACACATTTCAAAAATCCTTACTTATTTTTGATGAAAAGACCTTACGTAGACTCTTTTATTCACACATTTCTCACTGAACAAAGTATAGATTTCAAGAATATATAAATACATTTGCTGTATCATATTCATTACTGATATTTCTCTCACAATGTTGTTGCAAGTGTTCTGAATGAATATTCTCTGTCTTTTCAGGTATATGTCCCACAGTTCTCCACAGTGTGCCTTGCTCCAGGATGCTGAATTCTATGGACTTCATTGCCAGGCTACCTGGTTCTCTGGATTTAAGTTTTCTTTGGTCAATGGAAGGCTTCACCGTAAGGAAATCAAAGAGGGAGCGTAAAAAGAGATTGAAGCATTATCACCCAATCTTCACAAGGCAGAGGGTAGACAGAGGTTGTATTCCTATATCTGAGAAGCCCCTTTTTACAACATCTGTCACTAGATTGTGAAAACCACTGCATCTTCTTTCCCCTCCTGGCCTTTGCTAGTCCCTCGCTGGTCATACCCATTCTTTTGTAAATAGGTAAATTATCCTCAATCACTCCTTTTGAATGTCCTACCATTTCTCATCGGACCCTGATTAACACGGTCTCTCTGTACTAACTTTAACTGAGTAGTATTAACAAGTCCTCAACCCCCTTTATGAAACTATTTGGTACCTGAACCGAAAGGGAAGAAATAATTGGTAGAAATAGTTTATTATCCTTCTGTCGATATTCTAAAATGCAATTTCTAGTTTAAGACGGCCATACCCTATGGATGTGTAAAGATATTTAAAAGTAGTCAAATTTAATAGAATGTTTTCTATACTTTAATGATGCTTAAGATTTAACTCCATAAAATAAGAGTGTATCTGACATGAAAGAATGAGTATGTAATATTATCCCATTCTGAATCCATTTCTCTCATACACAGATTTTTCATTTATTTAAAGTAAGTCTTGGAAATTCCCTGCTAGAAAATCAGGTCTGTAATTATGATCTTGGGAGTCTAATCATTTGAGGTTTTCATGTTCCCTCTAGCTCCTTTTGAAGATGTATCATTAAATCATCCTTTGCACATCCTTTTTCTTTTTTTCTTATATAAATGATGAACAACAACACATGGAACTTCTGAAGAATCAGGTGAGCAATGACTTTCAGAGAAAACATTCTGGCCTTTGGTATCTGCAAGAGAAAATTTCTTTTTGCATAATACTTCAGTAATCACCTAGAGAAGTTTTCCTACCATCCAACCCAAAATTTTAGCTTTAGAAATATTTCTATTTTGCTTTATTGTACAACTTATAAGACTAATAGACAACATGTTTTAGTAATTATGCAAAACCAAAGTTTTCCAGCTGTTTTGAAAGATATGCTAAACCATAATATGTCAAGACATTGTTGGATGACTGTGTAGCAGAGGCTGCTGGCTCTCCTCCAAGACTGGCTTTCCCTCTCTCAAAGCACATCACTAGACTGTATTTTCCAGGGTCTTTTGATCAGTTATGGTAATTTGACAGGATTCCAGCTTACTCCAGTAGTAAACTCAGGGTGCTATTCTGAATCCTGGCCTAGGAAAATCTCAAACCATGCATTCCTCACTCTCCTTCCTTTCTCTGTCTGAATCATATGGAGATAACCACCAGAATGACCATAGAAATCATGCATAGAAGACAGTGGAGTGAGCATCAGCTTGGGTTCCTGAATGGCTGCATGGACCAGACCCACACCCCTGCATGGAATTGCCTTTTACTGTAACTGAGCAAGAAATATACTTCTGTTATGTTTGAGCCAATACGCATTCTGATCTGTTTATTATAATAATTAGCCTACCATCACTAACACATATGACATAACCAAATCAATTCTTTCTCGTTGATTTTTGAAAATTGCTTTCTCGTTGAGGTTGTGTATATACTGGACTTTATACTCTCCTATAAATACCACATTTTTTCTTTTCTGTTTCATAAAAGCTTTCTAAAAATATGTCTGTTTCACAAACACATTTAATAACTAAAAATATCTTAATATTGTTCATGTATTATGCTAGGCTCTTGGAGTGAGCAAAAAGAGACATAATCCTTGTCTCATAGATCTTGCTGATTGGAAAAGACAGATATTCATCAAACAATGGCACAAATAAATGCATATTTACAAATAGAGATAACGATTTTGGAAAAAAAACAAAAGTAATATGAGGCACCATCAATGAAGAAGAATCTGGCTTAATCTGGGAAGGGGTGATTTTTTGATGTGGTCATTTTGGAGCTAAAAGCAGTAAAATTAAAGTGGGAAAACAAAGGTGGAGATTGTACCCAAGGCCTGGAGATTGTACTCAAGGCAGCAGAAACACTATGTGCAAGGACCCTGTGGGTAGAGGAAGCATTCCAGTGCAAGGGCTTGGTAGAAGGCCGTTGTGCCTAGAGCACAGCAAGCCATGGGGTACAAGATAAAGTCAGAAAAATTGTTGGGGGCCAGAGCATGCAAGATTTCACAGGCCATATACTTCCTTCCCATTCACTTCTCCTGTCCCTATAGCCTGGCTTCCACATATTCAGAATACTGACTTTGTCAGTTATTACCATTGATTTCCATTATTGCTATTGATCACTCCCCCCTTGTAGTTACTTCCTCTTCCTTTGAAAACCTCAGTGTTACACTCTCTTTGTACACCTCTAACATTATGTCAGATTGTATTTTCTAAACATTCCCACAGCAGTAATTCCAGTCTAATTTGCTCTTCAGAACATTACTACTACCCTATCCAGATGTGACATTTATTTCCTCTTTCCTTGAAAGGAGATGAGCTGTTGTGGCTACCTCAATAATTAGTATGCAGCAAAATGATGCTACTCAACTTCCAGGGCTAGTTCATAAAAGGTAGTACAGCTTCCACCCTGCTCTCTCTGTTGAAATGATCACTCTTGGATCCAGCCACTATGCTGTGAGAAAGCCCAGGCCACCTGGAGAGGTCACATTTAGGTGTTCCAATCAAAATCCCAGGCTAAGGTTTTAGCCAGCAGTCATCAACTTTCAGATATGGGAGGGAGCAAGCCCACAGATAATTCCAGCCTCTGGGTTTCAAGTCATTCCACCACCTGATAATAAATAAAAGAAAGGCAGTCTAGCCCCACTGAATCTTGCCCAAATTGTAGATTTATGAGAAAAGTAAATAATGCCATTGTTCGATTCCTCTAGGTTTGGGGTAGTTCGCACATAAAGATAGGTAACGAGAACAAACGCTCTGATTTTTTTTCCTCATTTTTCTTTGCTAGGTATTTTATTTTAGTGTGATATTGTAGTGGAGTATGTTTTTCCAAATTAAGCTTTTTTGGTTCAAATCACCACGCTCTTACTTCCTAATAATGTAAAAGAGTACAAATTACTATATCTCATTATCTTCATGTGTAGTATTGGGAAAATAATGATAAATATCCCATGGCTTTATATAAAGACAAAATGACATAATTCATGAAAAGCATTTACTGCAGAACTTGGCACATAATATGAGCTCAATAAATGTGTTGTTTTAGTGTAACTCTGCAACTATAGAGTTTCCTAACATTCTCCTCATGATTCTATATTTTATTTCGTGTGCTCTTTCTAGCATTCTTAACTTTTCTCATTGCTCAGCTATCACTTTTTTTCAAGTAACATATTGTTTCCTTTGACTTAAATAGGTTTTTAGGCTATAGGTAAGAACAATTGCATACTATAATTTTTGAGAGCTGTCATATATACTTTAAAATTTACTTCTTCCTTCTTCAATGTATCTTTTCAGTGTAGCATAAAAATAAGGAATCAGGATATTCGGAGTGCTTAAATAAAAAGTATGAGAGCCACCTTACAGTTAAAAGACTTCCTGGTAAAAAGAGAACAAAAGAAAGTCTGAAGCTGAAAGAGAATGAAACAGTAATTTGAGAAAATTTTAATTTTTGATAAAATTTGTTTAGCTAACTAGAAGCTCCTTTTCTAAATGAAATAAAATTTTAGGAGGTATGAAAGCAAAAAGAAAAAAAAATCGCTCTATTTAGAATGGTTATAAAGTCATGTTAAGTTTTATTTGTTTGATTGTGGTATTTGTTTATGATTTTATCCACTAACCTACTTCAAGTGTTTGTCTGAAAAGAAATATAGGCTTCTTATAAAGAATTAGAAATTATACCATTTAGAATGCATAACAGGGTTCGGATCTCACATACAGACCGGTTCCCGCTCACTGGCTGAGCGAGGTGCGGACACAACACCGAGGGTTGCGGTCCCGTTGCCAGTTGTGGTCCCGTTGCCGGTCCCGGTCTGGTACGGGCACGACACTGAGGGTTGCGATCCGTTGCCGGACACGAAAAAAGACAAAAAAAAGGGGGGGGGGAATGCATAACTAAGTTTTTTTTTTTTTTTTTTTTTCTTTTTTGTGACTGGTAAGGAGATCGCAACCCTTGGTGTGGTGTCGCCCACACTGCGCTCAGCCTGTGAGTGCACCGGCGATTCCCACACGGGAGTGTCGCTTTGCTCCCAGCGCTGCACTCTCCCGAGTGCGCCACGGGCTCGGCCCATAACTGAGTTTTAATTTCCATGATCAATCTCAGTGGAAGTGATCCTTGCCAGTGAGCATGAGTGACCTGAGAAGTTGACATGTTAGAAGTGCATATTAATAGCGCACCGAATCCCCAAGAAGAGTCGTCCAAAAAGTATTATGTCTGTGAAATTCCTCATACTTTGTTTTATCAAATGTAGTCTTCATCACTTCCTGGTTCAGGGATTATAATGGCTGATATTGTAGATCACTTAATTTATGCTAGGCACTGTTCTAAGGTATTTAGTTGATCTAACTTCACTAATTTTTAAAACAATGTATTGGTACTATCATAATCTCTAATTTTTTACGTGAAGAAATGACATAGGAAGATTAAACATCTTGTTCAAGCCTACGTAGGTAGTTGGTGCTAGGGGATGGGATTTCTGTAAGATCATCTGGCTCCAGAACACTGCTTGTCGTCATTGTGACATTTAAGGGACCAATGGGATCTGCAATACAAAGTTCAATCTTTGTTTTTTTTTTTTTTTTGGCTGTTTTGTGACCGGTAAGGAGATCGCAACCCTTGGCTTGGTGTCCTCTGCACCGCGCTCAGGCAGTGAGCGCACCAGCCATCCCTATATAGGATCTGAACCCGCGACGGGAGCGCCACTGCACTCCCAGCGCCAGGTTCACCTCAGTGCACTACAGGGTCGGCCCCAAAGTTCAGTCTTTTAAGAATGGCCCTCAAGGGCCGACCCATGGCTCCCTCGGGAGAGTGCAGCGCTGGGAGTGCAGCGGCGCTCCCGTCGCGGGTTCAGATCCTATATAGGGATGGCCGGTGTGCTCATGAGCTGAGCGCGGTGCGGGCAAAACCAAGCCAAGGGTTGCGATCCCCTAACCGATCACAAAAAAAGGACAAAAAAAAAAAAAAAAAAAAAAAAAAAAAAAAAAAAAAAAGAATGGCCCTCAAGATCTTCTAGGATTTGGCCCCAATCCTTGTTGCCTACCTGTTCTTCCTTCCCCTTATCTACACTAACTAGGCTCCAACTAACCTACAAAAGTAAGCATTTCCCAAGCCTACTCTGCATTTTTCTATCCCATTATCTTTTTTAAAACTCTTACGTACAACATGCTTTTATTACTCTTTTTACTTTGTCAAAATTCTAACAATTATTCTCAGCTATAAGTGGTGTCTTTTCCATGTATACTTTGCTGATCCAGCCCTATTTGTGAGGCAGAGAGGGGTCCTTTCTTTCCCTTTCCTCAGGAATCATACTTGGTACCTTTCATGGATTCATTTTGTAGGCTGCATCCCAAGCTTTCTGAGAACAGGAACTGTTGTGTCTTCTTTTCTTCTTTCCCCGAAATGACTAGTATACAGTTGAATTCACAGCAGTACTTAACAACACTGCTGGTTTGAATTAGGTTCATCATTCCACGGCTATCTACAATATAGCAAACGTTCTAAGCAATTATGCAGAATCACTGTTTATAGAAAACTGAGGAAGAATATTTTCTCTTAATATGTTTTGATGTTCTAGGTACATAGTATATATTTAAGATACACAAGGTACCTGATCTCTAAATTTATTGGATGTGCTAAAGTATGAATAACAATAATGCTTCCCACTATCCAAATATATTATCAAAGATGACTCAAAGGCCACGTTGAGACAGTCAAAAAGCAGAAGGTTACAATGTTATCTGAGTAAAGTGATCTCAACATTCAGACAGGATAGTCCCATCAGGAAAGATCTTGCATTTTGGGCCGGCCCGTGGCTCACTCGAGAGAGTGCGGCACTGGTAGCACTGAGGCTGCGGGTTCGGATCCTGTATAAGGATGGCCGGTGTGTGCTCACTGGCTGAGCGTGGTGCAGACCAGTCCAAAAAAAAAAAAAAAAGAAAAGAAAAGATCATGTGTTTTGAGCTTTGAGATTAAGTTGTTTTTCTCCATCTTCATAGTTAACTGCATGCAACCAAAAGCTTTTTTTTTTTCAAAATAGTGATGTCACAATAAACCACTTAAAATAACCTAATAAATGTTTGTCTCCCAGATAATAATTTACATTATACATGTTCTACACTGCAGTCTAATACATCTCTGTTCTTAATATTTCAATATTACAATGACATTATCTGCACGTGGTATTTGAATTCTCTTAACATCTAATTCTATCGAAGTGTAGGATTTTCCTTAACAATCATCAGTCTTATACTTCTTCTTCTTCTTCTTCTTTTTTTTCCTTTTCAGGCATGTAAAGACTTTAATCAGACCATCTTGTTCAATCTGTTTAATTCTGTTAAGTCTGTTCAATACTCTTTCTCTTTCTCTTTGTGTTTCCCTCTCTCCTCTCTCTCTACCTCAAAATCAATGAATTTTTGCAATTAAAATGTTCATTTTTAACTCAAATAGACTAAAATTTTTCATTTGTCTGATTTAATAGGCAGTGGTCAAGAAAGCTCCTAATTCAACAGGTACCAAAAATATCTACTACTGCATTGACAGTGAGCCACTTAATGCTAACATTTACAGAAACCAATTGCTTTAGTGTCAAGAGAAACATTCCCAAGGGTGAGAAAATATTTTGTGGCTCGAACTACTATGAGTGGGAGTGTTTGATTATGTGCACTCCCAGGGAGTTGTATAAACCAGGTGGAACAACCAGGGATTGCTTAAGTTTAAGGACCACTACATGAGAAATATTGACTCTATGAATTTTGTCTAAAAAAGAATTATCCTGCTGTGTATAGCCACACATTTCGATCACTTTTAGGTATTAGCCAATCAGTTCAAGCAAGTTTACTTTTCTTAATGGAACTTAATGAGACATCTACTGAAAATATTTTTATGTAAACTAATTCACCACAGAATAGTTGTACAATTTATTTTTCTCCTTCCTGGAATGTCTTGGAGATCTGACCTTTATAGGCAGGCTTTTATGCTTTGAGAGGTAAGGATGTAACATCTTTGACTTTAAAATACAGGAAGGGAAACACCTGAGAGCATAATTACAGAGCTTCTAAAAAGAGGGCCAGTGCATACATTCCATGTGGGAGAACTCCAGTTGCCCCACACCTGCAACATTTTCTGAGCTTCATGTTTCTTTTTAAGCTTCTTTCTACTTTGACCGTAATCTGAGCCATCCATTGTGTTTCTTAGCCTGGAGTTTGTCGTGACTCAGTTTTTACCAAGACAGCTATAACTGATTATAGTTATTCTTCCTAAGCTGCCCTTGCCATTTTAAGGAGGCTTTATAATCCCACTGAGTTCTTTAGTATTTTGATTGCAGACCCAATTGCTGGTGTTTAGACTCAAAGTGCCTTTTAAAATTTTTTTTGTTTTAATTTTTGAGTAAGGATGAGGATTATCTATTATAATCAACAGATGTGTTTAAAATAAGCACAGGATTTTGATTGATCTTCCTGGGAAGATGTTTAAGAGAATTCTAACAATTGATGGAAATATGGCATTTCTGCCTGGGGGTTGAAAGATTGACTCGAGCTTGTCTCAACCAAGGTAAAAAAGGTTGATCTGCTTTGGTTTGAATATGTAGTAACTACGTTCTGTGTGTGTTTGTGTACATGACTGCATGTTCTCAGAGGTGTATGCATACACCCTTGAGATAATGGTGGAGATTTTTAAGTCCATAAGTTAATTAGATATTTTTCCTTACATATTGCCAACAAAATGATTTTAAAATATTCCTTAGAATGTACTGGGAGATCAATTTAGTGGGAATATTAAAATAAATAGTACTTCGTAAATATACTCCAAATGAGCTTTCGAAGTATCTGTGAGAGTTCTTGATTAACTGCTCCCATTCAATATAAATATGGTCTGTGGCCGCGTACATTTTATAGATCATTTGCACTACTCCATAACATCTGAAGAATATTAATCAGGCTAAAAATAAGAGATGGCAGGTGAAAGAAATTCAATATAAACATGTAGGAGAGTGAACTTCCTGACCTCTCTTTGTTGAACAGAGTTAAATCTATTACTTTGAACTGGACAACACATACACAGAAAGGATTTGCCACAGAGTGATCAGATTTCAAAAAAATCTGTGACAATGATGGGACATGGTTGTGAATCTGAGAGATAAGTTTAAATTAAGGTGAAATGCCCTAGATTAGGCATTAGATAAATCTTCCCATTATATTATTAATTTTAACTAGATTCTTTGCCACCTTATGTTCTTTGATCTGAGCTAAGTAATTAAGCCTATTTTACTTTCTAATTGGATTATAGTGCATGTCTTGCTAAATCCAAAGATAAGAAAATGCTCAGGTCTGAAATATATATTGCTTTGTTTTGGGTGTCCTATCTATTGAATGGTGCTCTAGGGATAAAAGAATACATTCTAAAATTTATTTGTTTGACTAAAATATAATCTTTCCAGGGACATTGTAAAATATGATTTCTTACATTTGTGTAATGTGTCCTGCTGAGCCCTTACTTTTCAAAGCAGAAATTTTGGAATCTGGAAGGAAGAAAGTTTCTACTGAAAAGAATTTGGACAATACAAGTATGTTAAGAGCGATCCAGAGGTCTGGAAGACAAAATGTAGCCCCTTAAAGAGGGAGGGGTCCCCATATCAAGATAAGACCAGACTTTGATGAATTATGGGTATTGAGTGAGATTTTTAATTTGATGGTGCAGCATTATCTTGAACCATTTGTCAGACTGTTGAAAACTTTGCATTTTAGGTTGAATATGACTTTTGGATTGAAAATAATAATCATAGCTAAATTTGAGCACTTATTACATTCCAGGCACTGTAAGCATTTTATATAAATCATCTAATTTATCCTTAACATCCACCCATTGGAATAGATATTTTACTTAAGTACAGTTTGCAGAAAAGAAAACTGAAGCTTAAGGCGTAATGTGACTTGACCGTGCTGGTATTTGTCCGACCTGACCCTTGAACTCACGTCTCTATGATTCCAAAACTTATGTTATCACCATTACCTCTCTCTGTAGCAATTCTAATCGTGAGTGTTAGAAACCTCTTGCAGACTCCATTTTATCAGAGCCTGAAGTGCTACAACTCTTAGCGATGCTGTATATATTTGAATCATTTATATTTTTAAAAATGATTAGTGTGACATTAGGGGACATAGTAGACTAGCCAATATATTTCTTCTTTTTCATTCAACCACAGCTAACTGGAAGAATTATCTGCTTGAATCCAATAGCATTTATTCAATGCGCTGACTGGACCAGCTTCTGGTCTCCCTACTTTTCTCTTACTCTCCTATGGCTTATTTTCACAGATCAGCCAGAATAATCAATTAAATGTTAGTCAGGTTATGTCAGTTCATTGCCTAAAACCTACAAGGGCTTCCCACTATGCACAAAATATCATTGAAAGGTTTCTCTGTAGTCTACAGGGCTCTGAATTCATGTCGTATATCACCTGCTCCCCCACACTCATTCAGCCAGACAAGCCCTTCTGGTGTTTTCTCGAATGCTGGAAGCATTCTTGGTCTTAGGGACTTGTGCGTACTTATAATTCACACTCCCCCATATACACACACATCTTGATCTTTCTCTTTATTCAAGTCTCAACTCAAACGTGGCCTTCTCTGAATGCGTTCCCTGACTATCCTATTCATGGGATGAAATAACACGAATACTCCATCAACGCCACTCATTTCACCGTCTACCTCTTAGCCCATGTGGTTTCCCCTTTACTGCATAGCATGCATTATGGGATTATTTATTTACCTACTTATGTACTTATGATTTTTATGTTTTATATTCTACTAAGACTGAGAAAAAAAGGAACTCGATTTGTTTCATTCGCTGCGATGTTCCAAGAGCAGAAAAGAATTCCTGACATATTGTATGAATTTAATTTTAAAAATAGTGAATGATGAATGAATGGATCAATGAAGAGACATGCATAAATGATTATTATGTTAAAGATGCTGTTTTAAGCATTATGAAATAACTTTGCTTTTATACACAAATTTTCCAAAGACCTTTCTCAACCTTCTTTCCCATATGAAACAAAATATTTTTTTTCATATTTAAATCACCTTTATTTACAGAATACTATCCTGAGAATTATAATTCTATTAAGCTTCAATTAGAGCAAAAAAAGGAGTTACTTAAACTGAAAATGAAAGATAAGTCAAAACTATTCATGAAGAGAGACCAAAAATATCATCAGGTTTCTTGCTGTGGTTCTGGACTTCAGGAGCAGGCTCACTTGAGGGCGGAATCAACCCTAAAGGGAACTCACCCCTACTTTCAGAATGTGGGGGTGGAGGTTCAAATCCAGCTCTTAGAGGAACATAAGGAGGAAAGCCCCTCAGTGAATAGACATTTCTGGCTGCAAATGGAGGTGGTGGCTGGACAGGGAAAACCCTTGGTAGAAAATAATTGCGAGGAGCTCCATACATGCTTCCTGCAGGAGGTGGAGGAAAAGGAGGTTCTCTTCTCATGAATGGACCCCTCATATCCACTGGAAACACTGGACCTCTGATTGCAGGAAAAGGTGGAGGAACAAAGCCAGGGCCAGGTGCTTCACTTTCAGCAGGCACAGATGAATTAGGCACATTTACATTGCCAAGGTCATCTCTGGTATCATTTCTACTGGATTCCATTTGTGAAGACTTTGGCACATCCACTTTATCCAAAGAAGGCATATTAAAACTTCTGAGTTCTGTTGGTCCAGACGGTCCACCAGGATTAGAATCACATCTGTCCTGCTTTTGTGGAAGAAGAGCTGGATCAGAACATGGTTGGCATGGTGGAGGGTTCGTCAACCTCAAGTGCTGTTCCCATGGAGGTGACAGGAATCCAGAAGGTGCTCTAGGAGAATCAGGTAACCTATCACAGCCGGATTCTCCTCTTTCATTGGTCATCTGATGGTCCAGAGTATTCTCTGGGCCTCTTGAGCCTCTTCCTCCTCCT